>NC_088422.1:68166642-68194142 GCF_034236695.1 Oncorhynchus nerka | reverse complement strand
GCTATGGCACTAGAACAGTCTGCAGCACCCGGCCTCACCCTACTAGAATCTGAAGTCAAATGTCTACTATGCTGATGATCTGGTTCTTCTGTCCCCAACCAAGGAGGGCCTACAGCAGCACCTAGATCTTTTGCACAGATTCTGTCAGACCTGGGCCCTGACAGTAAATCTCAGTAAGACAAAACATAATGGTGTTCCAAAAAAGGTCCAGTTGCCAAGACTATGAATACAAATTCCATCTAGACACCATTGCCCTAAGGCACACAAAAAAACTATACATACCTCGGTCAAAACATCAGTGCCACAGGTACCTTCCACAAAGCTATGAACGATCTGAGAGACAAGGCAAGAAGGGCCTTCTATGCCATCAAAAGGAAAATCAATTTTGACATACAAATTAGGATCTGTCAAAAACTACTTAACACAGGCCTCCTGGGTGGAGCAGTGGTCTAAGGCACTGCATGTGCTAGCTGTACCTCCAGAGACTCTGGGTTCGAGCCCAGGTTCTGTCGCAGCCGGCCGCGACCGGGAGGCCAATGGGGCGGTGCACAATTGGCCTAGCGTCGTCCGGAATAGGGAGGGTTTGGCCGGCAGGGTTATCCTTGTCTCATCGCGCACTAGCGACTCCTGTGGTGGGCTGGGAACAGTGCATGTTGACCAGGTGTACGGTGTTTTCTCTGACACATTGGTGTGGCTGGCTTCTGGGTTGGATGCGCACTGTGTTAAGAAGCAGTGCGGCTTGGTTTGGTTGTGTTTTGGAGGACGCATGGCTCTCGACCTTCGCCTCTCCCGAGTCCGTAAGGGAGTTGTAGCGATGAGACAAGACAGTAACTACTACCAATTGAATACCATGAAAAAGGGGGTAAATATATATATATATATACTTGACTCAGTTATAGAACCCATTACCCTTTATGGTTGTGAGGTCTGTCACCAACCAAGAATTCACAAAATGGGACAAACACCAAATTGAGACTGCATGCAGAATTCTGCAAAAATATCCTCTGTGTACAACGTAAAACACCAAATAATGCATGCAGAGCAGAATTAGGCCGATACCCGCTAATTATCCCAATCCAGAAAATAGTCGTTAAATTCTACAACCACCTAAAAGGAAGCGATTCCCAAACCTTCCATAACAAAGTCATCACCTACAGAGAAATGTACCTGGAGAAGTGCCCCCTAAGCAAGCTGGTCCTGGGGCTCTGTTCACAAACACAAACAGACCCCACAGAGCCTCAGGACAGCAACATAATTCGATCCAACCAAAGCATGAGAAATCAGAAATAGAATTTCTTGACACATTGGAAAGAATTGACAAAAAAACAGAGCAAACTAGAAGACTATTTGGTACCTGACCACTGTGACTGACCCTAAATTAAGGAAAGATTTGACTATGTACAAAATCAGTGAGCATAGGCTTGCTACTGAGAAAGGCCACTGAAGGCACGCCTGGCTCTCAAGAGAAGACATGCTTTGTGTCACGCCCTGACCGTAGAGTTATTTTTATTCTCTGTGTTTGGTTGGTCAGGGTGTGACTCGGGTGGGAAACTCTATGTTCCTTGTTTCTATGTTTTGGCCGGGTATGGTTCTAAATCAGGGACAGCTGTCTATCGTTGTCTCTGTTTGGGAATCATACTTAGGCAGCCTTTCTTTCCTTTTGTATTTGTGGGTAGTTGTCTTTGTTAGTGGCCTGTATAGCCCTAGTAAGCTTCACATTTGGTTTTGTTGTTTATTGTTTTGTTGGCGACATTTAAAGAAATAAAGAGAAAATGTACACTCTCCACGCTACACCTTGGTCCGGTCATTTTCAAGGCAGCGATCGTGACACTTTGTGCACACTGCCCACAAAATGAGATGGAAACTGAGTGGCACTTCCTAACCTCCTGCCAAATATAGGACCATATTAGAGACACATATTTCCCCCAGATTACACAGACCGACAAAGAATTCGAAAACAAATCCAATTTTGATAAACTCCCATATCTATTGTGTGAAATACCACAGTGTGCAATCACAGCAGAAAGATTTGTGACCTGTTGCCAGAAGAAAAGGGCAACCAGTGAAGAACAAATACCATTGTAAATACAACCCATATTTATGTTGATTTATTTTCCCTTCTGTACTTTAACTATTTGCACATCATTACAACACCGTATATAGACAAAATATGACATTAGAAATGTCTGTATTCTTTTGGAACTTTTTTGAGTGTAATTTTGTATTGTTTATTTTACTTTTGATTATTATCTATTTCACTTAATTGAAATAAATTGAAATTGAATTGAGAGAGAGAGAGATGGAGGGAGGGAGAGAGACTGGGAGAGAGAGAGAGATGGAGGGAGAGAGAAAGAGAGAGGTCATCCACTGTGGCGGCCAATGAGGGCCGGGGGATGTCATACATCATAACCCATCATGCCTCACTCACGACACATCTTCTTTATCTTACTTTAGGGCCCTCTGTCACTCTGGCAATGTCATCTCTAACTTCACCACTACCAAAAGGGCACACTATTTTTTCTCTAGACTTCTCCACTACCAAAAGGCAGACTGTTTTTTTGTCCCTTTTAAAAGAGACAGACATGAAAAGAAACCTGATAACGTCTAAAGAACTGTACTAACAGCCAGGGTAGAATACATGACATTAGCACGGCTTGTACACGGCTCACTAATGAATATAGTGAAGTATTACAGGCACATAGGAGGGAGGGTTGGGGAAGGACGGGAGTCCAGTCCTGACTGTGTATTTGTACCTGAGGAGGGTGTCATTGGGGCAGCCACCAGACCGTTGACGTTGAAAGCTGCCATTTGCTGCATTTGTGCCGCAGCGATGGCTGCCATGGGGTTCAGATACGAGTTCTGGGTCGCCGCCATTAGCGCTGCTTGCTGTTGCATCATCTGCTGTGGCATTGAAGAGAGAGAGAGAGGAAGAGGGGGGCGTGAGGGAAAGAGGAGGGAGAGGGAGGCAGTGAAAGAGAGAGAGAGGGAGACGGTGAGAGGGGGGAAAGGGAGACGGGGAGAGAGAGAGGCAGGGTGAAATCGCCGCAGGACGAGGGGCATGTTTACTTTCACATCACTGTTTGCTTGGCCATGTTGTTGAATAGACAGGTCTCTGTTGCCCCGGAGCCCTGCTACTTAACAGCACTGCTGCTTTACAGGGCTGCTGCTCATTACAAACAACAGATAACGCAATATAATGAGATGAAGCTAGAGGGCCGACAGACAGACAGACAGACAGACAGACAGACAGACAGACAGACAGACAGACAGACAGACAGACAGAAGACAGACAGACAGACAGACAGACAGACAGACAGACAGACAGACAGACAGACAGACAGACAGACAGACAGACAGACAGACAGACAGACAGACAGACAGACAGACAGACAGACAGACAGACAGACTGTTTACTGTGTGTGAGTGGGTGATTCTCACCTGGCAGGGCGAGCTGTTAGTTACAGTGTGAGTGCAAACTCTACAGTTTCCAAACTTGAGGAGATGTTAACTTCAGGTGTGAACGTAGGTAGACAAAGTGTGTATGGCAAGCTATCAGGAGGAGCCGTGACTCGCATGCGCAGAGTGTAAAAGCTCACCGTCTCCTCCCCCGTGGAGCCGAGACTTACAGCGTGAGAGTAGGCGCCATAGGCCCCAAACTGGATGGTCATGGGGCTGAAGATGCCGAGCTGGCCCGCCATCTGATGCATCCTACGCAGGGTCCGCTCCTTGTCCGTGTCGGCAAACTTCACCACCAGGCTGGAGGACGCCCCCTGGGGATACCCACACTGCAATCAGTCAAGACAACACTCATCTCAGCAATGGACAGACACACACCACACTTAGCCAAGACAACACTCATCTCAGCAATGGACAAACACACACCACACTCAGTCAAGACACGTACCTCAATGACTACGCACGCACACACCTCGACGCAGGACACCACACGCACTCATGCACACACCATACTGAGTCATGACCACACACACTACACCAGACACACACACTACACAACACCAGACACATACCACACAACACCAGACACACACCACACAAGGTCTGGGTGGACTATTTCATATTAGTGCATATTTTAAATGACTCCAATCTGAGCTGTGTAGAGACAGTGGGAATAGTAGATGATCTGTGGGTTTAGTGAAATTTAGACTACTAGTGTACACACGGAGTGTACAAAACATTAAGAACACCTTTCCATGACAGACTGACCAGATGAATCCAGGTGAAAGCTATGATCCCTTATTGATGTCAGTGGTTAAATCCACCTCAATCAGTGTAGAAGAAGGGGAGGAGACAGGTTAAAGAAGGATTTTTAAGCCTTGAGACGATTGAGACATGGATTGTGTATGTGTGAATGGGCAAGACAAAAGATTCTAAGTGCCTTTGAACGGGGTATGTTAGTAGGTGCCAGGTGCACCGGTTTGTGTCAAGAACGGCAACAGTTTCCCCTGTGTATCACCCAAAGGACATCAAGCCAACTTGATACAACTGTGGGAAGCATTGGAGTCAACATGGGCCAGCATCCCTGTAGAACACGTTGTGGAGTCCACGTCCCGACGAATTGAGGCTGTTCTGCAACTCAATATTAGGAAGGTGTTCCTAATGTTTGTTATACTCAGTGTACATTGGAGTGAACTGTGGTCCTTAGTGTGGTCCCAGAGGAGCCCCAGTCCCCCTCCCGCCGCTCAACTGAATACGATACTCCATAATGAGGTCTGACTGGAGCCTTTGGCGTGCACAGGGAGAAGTATTGACTAATGACAGTGCCTTATGGCAGATATAGTGCTGTATTGATGTCTGTGCTTCTGAGTTTGGATCCAATTAAATCATTTGAGAGACAGAGACCAGAGTCAGTTCTTCATATGACGTCCAGGGAAAGGAGAGGAGAGAGGAGAGAGGAGAGAGGAGAGAGGAGAGGAGGCTGCCAGACAGGCAGAGAGACAGACACTGTCAAGAGGCCCAGATCCTATTTAATTCCAGCCAGTGCACGCTGCGCTGAGAGAGAGAGATACCCAGGAACTGCTGCTGCGGTTGCACCCAGGAAAGGTCAGAAGGACACAGGCAGCCAGGGGGAAGTCAGGATGTGATTAGTCAGATCAGAAAAGCAAAGACACGGGGAGAGAAAAGGACTCCATAATCATGACTTGTATTCATCTTTCATATAATGTGTCATCTTGACAGGTTCAGCACAAACGCCTACTTTGATTTGTATTTTGATTACAATGTTTCCTTGCACAGTACAAATCGAAAAGAGATGGAAACTACAGGGAGACAGAGAGAGATGAGGACTAGTGTGTGTGTGTGTGTGTGTGTGTGTGTGTGTGTGTGTGTGTGTGTGTGTGTGTGTGCGTGTGTGTGTGTGTGTGTGTGTGTGTGTGTGTGTGTGTGTGTGTGCGTGCGTGCGCGTGTGTGTGTGCGTGTGTGCATGTGTGTGTGTCAACAGCCAGAATGTAACCTCTGCTGGGTCTCAAAAACAAAAGGCTAGAACCCAGCCCAAGCAACTCTCCAGTGGTGCTTGAAGGGGGTCCGCCTCAAAAAGCAACAAAGACAAAGTCCCCCTTACAAACAAAGAAACAAACAAACTGCCTCACGCGGTGAATGCGAATGCAGTGAGTGAGTGTTGAGCCCATCCACCAATAGCGGTGTGTGTGTCTCCTGCACTGTGCTGTAGAGGCTGGGTGGGTGTTGGGAGGGGTGTCAGCCTGCACCCTGGGGAGACAGTTGGTGTCATATTGGATTCTTCCTGTCAGAGGAGCCAGCCCTCTTCTGCCCTGCACCTGCCAGCCAGCGCCTCACCTCAGGCCAAGGGAGACCCATCTGGTTCTGTTCCCAAGATGCCATTTCAATTAGCTGAATCAATATGGCGGAGTGCCGCTCTAATGGTACACTGTTTTGTCCTTTCTAATTTCATTTCATTTCCTTCCCACCCCCTGACCTTTCACTGTTCTTTCCCTATCTTCTGCTGGGGCTGGTGGAGGGACGGGACTGTCGGTTTTAATGAGGTCTGCGCTGAGCAAACAGACCGGTCGCACCGCGCCTCTGCACTGCCCCCGCTTCCCACTTTTCCTTTAGCAGAGCGAGGGGCTGGCACTTAGATCACATTCATTTTCTGCTTTATGTAGCTGTGTATTCCTTTATCTATTTATAACCATTTTTCATTAACCATTCTTCATTTATTCATGAAGAACACATTGTGAGCAGCAAGAAGAAGGCTTGGGAGGGGAGAGCTCCGGGCAGCCTCTACTCAAAGCACTGTGACTCAGGACTCACTGACCCAAGCTAGGCTGGGCTGGTTTCTCCCTGCCTGCATAGTGCAGAGCAGAGTAGAGTATCAGGGAGCAAGAAACAGTCTGCAGAGCCAGCCTAAAGTAGCACTAAAACTGAAACACTACCACAGCTCCTATTCACTATGGTACTGGAGAGAGAACAAACTGTGCTGGCCTTAGAATCTCATACTTTCTAAAAAATCCCCTAAATCAGAATTGGTTCTTCACTCTATCTATAAAATATCTAGTGTCAGAACAAAGGATTTCATACCTTCAACTTCCTGTTATTCTACCTGATACATCCTGACTGGATCTCCAGCCCGATCTCTAGGAGAGACAGGGGACTTCAGAGGAAGAATTCACTCGAGGGGATCAGAGGACTTCATCCATCTGAAAAGAACTGGGAATAATTCAGCCACTAGATGGAAAGCAGCTTCTCTCTCTCTCTCTCACTCTCTCTCTCTCTCTCCCCATCTCATATCTCTCCTTTCTCTCTCCTTTCTCTCTCTATTCTCTGTCTCTCTCTATTCTCTCTCTCTCTCTCTCTCTCCCCATCTCCATCTCTCTCCTTTCTCTCTCCTTTCTCTCTCTATATTCTCTGTCTCTCTCCCCATCTCCATCTCTCTCCTTTCTCTCTCTATTCTCTGTCTCTCTCCCAGCAGAAAATCATAACCTGACAAACAAACAAAAATAATAACCTCCAACGGCATGACTCCTATCTCGAAGGAAAATGAATTCAGTGAGGGGCAACAGGGAGCCTTCACTTTTGATGGGTACAGCTGAGGAATTTGTCACAGGTTCAATAACTAATCTAATTTTGAGAACAACACACTTGACTTGTGAAAAACTCACACTGGATGTTGTGTACGGGGCCAAAACCAAGAAGAAGAAAAAAGAAGGAAACGTAATTGAGGGATTAGAAATAAGCCACAAGAGTGAAACGCCATTCTGTTTTTATCTGCTCATAGCCCTGATATGAAGTCACTGGTGTAAAGTGGGTACTATACAGACATGTAAACACACACTCAGACTTTATCCTCAGCAGAAGCTTATGACGACACAATACAGGAAATAATGTGTGGAAGCCTGTCTTAACAGAATACTAATGACAAACCATTACTTTACTATCATAATGGCAACCATATAGACCGTTTTTAAAAGGAAATGACTTCTGAAATTCTATGTTTATCTGTAATCATTCACCTTCTATACTTCATGGACAAAGCAAGAATTCCAGTCTCCTAAATATGATGTCAAAACAGGGAATGCTTTGTAAGCTATTGCACTAAAATAGTCCTCTAAACCCTGGTTCAGTGACATTATTGGGCTCCATCCTTGCTGATAGAGTTCAACCCAAAGCCGTAAATGAGATAATCAAATTGAAGATAACAAGTTTGTCCAGTAATTGGATGAGGCCTCCATGTGGGCCTCCAGTTCAACTCCTGTTGAACCGGTCTCTCCACATATCCCCGTGGGCCTGATGGGAGGTATGTGTCTCATTAGTCTGTCTGTCTTTTTGTCTGCATTGGTCCGTACTGTCCATCAGTGACATGGCAACATGACCTACCCATGACACTCACCCACTTTAACAACACACACAAACACACCATTAAAATACACACACAGTGTAAGCGATCTCAAGCAATAAAAGTGTATCTTCTCGTACTTGTATCTGTGTTAGAAATTCTATCATGCTTTCATCCAGCGTAGAAGAGAGAGAGAGAGACAGAGAGTGAGAGAGAGAGAGTGAGAGAAACAGAGAGTGAGAGAGAGAGAGTGAGAGAGAGAGTGAGAGAAACAGAGACAGAGAGAAAGAGCGACAGAGAGAGTGACAGAGAGGGAGATATATAGATCGATAGAAAGAGACAGAGAGACAGAGAGACAGAGAGAGACAGCGAGAGTGAGAGAGAGAGACAGAGAGTGAGAGAGAGACAGAGTGAGAGAGACAGTGAGAGAGTGTGAGAGAGCGACAGAGAGAGAGACAGTGAGAACGACAAAGGGATTGAGAGAGAGTGACAGAGAGAGAGAAAGAGAGAGAGAGAGAGAGAGAGAGAGAGAGAGAGAGAGAGAGAGAGAGAGAGAGAGAGAGAGAGAGAGTATTATGTGTCATGCTCTCTAGCTTTGTGTTATCTCTCATTAATCTGGCTCTCCACTACCTCTCTTTCTCTCCCTTCTCTCCTCTCACACACTGTCTCACTCCTGCCAACACTAGTGAGCCCAGCAGGCCCTGTCACCGCCGGTGCGACACAGAACACGGCCATGTCTGCAATTTGCTGGGTGCTGTCTGCCCCCGGCTCTGCCATTTGAAGCCCTGCCACCTGTGTCTCCCCCTTTTTTCGTTCTCTCGTTCTCTTTTGCTCTCTCTCGCTCTCTCTCCACAGCCTTAATTCAACAGCTGAACCAAGAGAGCGTCGGCCTGTTTGGAGCCTGATTACCTTTTAAGTTCAATTAGGGGCACCTGCAATCTGCATCAATTAAAGGCCTGACCTGATCTATCAGCCGCTGCCCTTCGGTGGCGTCCCTCGCCCTTTCCCTTCATTACCATGGCTTTCATTACCACCCAATGTATTTTGGTCTGTGCAGGTATTATTTACGGCCGGGTGTGGTTGCCAGCTAACACAGATGCTCTAGAGTTGAACATTAAGAGAGAGCTCTTTGTGCGAGACTGGTCCAGACCCCACAGCTGGCAGTAGGTTAGAGAGCCTCTCTGGATCCTGCCTCCTGTTAGTCGGTTGTTGACGACATGTGGCACTGATATTATCCAAATTAACTGCATCCCCCTAGGTATCAAAGCCTTATCTCGGTACTAATGGCCACCTTGCCTATTAATCTGACTGGGACTTGGACGTAGGATATAGAAGTAACAGGTGCAGGGGTAGTGGGAGAGATATGGATAATATAGATTATGAATGAGCTTTTGGATGGCTCTGGATACAACTCCGGGTCTGTTTGGGGCTCCATATGTCGCCTTGGACAGTTCATCTGTCGTAGAGCGGCACTCAAATGGTTTAGCTGGCTTTGGTACTGACCCTGTGTTACTGCAGGCTGGGCAGGGCAGGGGCTCAGCGCAGCAACAGACACACCCAAAGTTAGAGTTGTTGTGTTTTTTCCCCCCTCCCTAAGCTTGTGACTTCTAATGCTATTGCAAAACGTGTCAGACAGCATCAGTAAGGGAAGTATGTGTAAATGACATCCGGCTTCCAGGACACTATCCTGTTGCCAGAGAGCTGAAGTAAATATTTATAGCAAGACATCAATGAAGTGTATGAACTTAAGGTGTCTGCCAGGGACTGTGAATCTAAAATATGCATGGAGATTCTGTGTTATTCATCATCTTCCCTTAGTAAAACATGTTTAATGATGGCCGTTACATGCCAGATAACAAGCATAACAACCCCAATTTGTAATTACTGCAGTTTGACAGGAGTTGCAGGATATCCAATAGTTAGGATGATTCCCAGCATGTTGGGTAGGAGGAGATGTTTGTGTTTAGAGAATTACAGCATGATACTGTAAAACACTTTGGTTCCACGGTTTATTCTCTACTATCGTGGTCTCAAATGAATCGTCCAAGCATGCTTGCTACAAAACCTATGACTATAAAGGTAATAACTAGTCTCCTAAGACTCGTAAGTTGTGCTAGTATATTGCATTTTCTAATTAAATACGCTGAAAGATAAGCTCTGTGTGAATGTTGTGTTTTTAGACTGAAGGAGAATTCATTATTGATTATTTTCCTCTACGGAAAAGTACCTCCCAATGAGTGTGCACTAAATCAATTATTACACTTTTGATTTCAGATATTTTTCAGAGACGATTTCCATATTTGAGCATGAAATAATATGAATCTTGAAAAGCTGCATCATTTCTGTTGCGTATATGTTCTAGGACACACATAATGTATACTATTCATATGTCATTACAAAATTATTTCTATAGATACAGACTGGTAAAAAGGTACAATAGATATGAGAGGAGATATACAGGCGTAGGATCGTAATTTGACCAGTTTCTCACAGCAGGAGTAACCCTGCAGCAACAGGAAATGTGAATTATTGTGTGGATTATAATAAACTGACAGTTTTGTAGGGGCTGATAAATTGTTAGTTACGGCAAATCAAGCCAGACGTTTTAAATTCAAAATTACAAACTTTAGAAGCCTTTTTAAACCTTGAATACACTACAAGTTAGCATTTCCTGATGTGCATGAAATATCCTGCAACAGGGTGAGCAAATTACGATCCGACAACTGATCCAATAATATATACAGCATATTCAATGACAAGACATATATGCTGCACATACATACAGTAGTGCAATGTGAAAAGTTGGATGCTGACTGTGATTATTTTGTGACAATTAATAAATGCTAAGAAAGTCTAGGTGAAAGTTTTATGTGTGAATGTATTATTTGAAAGCTTTAGGAAGGGCGGCTATGCCGTCAATGTTCTATACAGTATGTGCGAATAGCCATTCTGTATACTGTACGAGTACTAGTATCTTATCGAAGCCGTGTGTGTGTGTGCGTGTAACACGGTTATACTCACTGGCATGGTCTGTCCGCCGTGCAGGCTGTTGATGGCCGCCTGTGCTTCTGCGTGGCTGGAGAACTTGACAAAGGCACAGCCTGTACACATGCGCGCCCACACCGACAGACAGTCAGGGAGGGAGGGAGGGAGGGAGGGAGGGAGGGAGGAGAAAGAAAGAGAGAGAGAGAGCAGGCAAAAACATTCATTACCATTATTTTCATGTTATCTAGTTTGTTAATGTATTCTGCCATTTGTGTTTTCAGTGCATAACTCTGAATAAATCATTCTAATTGTAGTGTAGGCGTTAGCTGCATGGAACATCCTGTCCCTCGCCCATTTCTAATTCCACCCCTCTACGCCAGAGCACAGGAGCAACAGCATCTACCACCGAGCCTTGGTTGTGATTATTCATCTGTTTAATATTTACACATTGTGATCTGTGTGCAGTCTATCATAAAACAGATTATGATGACAAAGGCAGAGTATTATAATCTGCCTATCTGCCAGTATCTTTGCTTGTGTATATTTTTCTACTAAGGGCTTTGCTCAAGGGGCTTTCAAATCATCTTAAATCTGTTGCCTGGTTTATGCAAAAACCTACAGGAACAGACAAAAACCTGAAGGTAACATTCTAGGGGTTTTCAATTAATTAACTTCTGCTTTCAATCAACATAATATATTAAACAAGATTAACGTATAAAAATGTATGCCTATGATCAAAAACAAACCGACAAATATGTAGCTATTCCAAGGATAAAGTGTCTAAACATATTCTGATCTGTCAAAATGTACATGTTTATTGAGGGAGAGATAATAAAACAGAAAAAACTATGCAAAATAAAGAAAGTGTTGTACTGTTTAAAAGTGTTGTACTGTTTAAAAGTGTTGTACTGTATAAAAGTGTTGTACTGTATAAAAGTGTTGTACTGTATAAAAGTGTTGTACTGTTTAAAAGTGTTGTACTGTTTAAAAGTGTTGTACTGTATAAAAGTGTAATACCGTTTAAAAGTGTTGAACTGTATAAAAGTGTTGTACTGTATAAAAGTGTTGTACTGTATAAAAGTGTTGTACTGTTTGAAAGTGTTGTACTGTATAAAAGTGTTGTACTGTTTAAAAGTGTTGTACTGTATAAAAGTGTTGTACTGTATAAAAGTGTTGTACTGTTTAAAAGTGTTGTACTGTTTAAAAGTGTTGTACTGTTTAAAAGTGTTGTACTGTATAAAAGTGTAATACCGTTTAAAAGTGTTGAACTGTATAAAAGTGTTGTACTGTATAAAAGTGTTGTACTGTATAAAAGTGTAATACCGTTTAAAAGTGTTGAACTGTATAAAAGTGTTGAACTGTATAAAAGTGTTGTACTGTATAAAAGTGTAATACCGTTTAAAAGTGTTGAACTGTATAAAAGTGTTGAACTGTATAAAAGTGTTGTACTGTATAAAAGTGTTGTACTGTATAAAAGTGTTGTACTGTATAAAAGTGTAATACCGTTTAAAAGTGTTGAACTGTATAAAAGTGTTGTACTGTATAAAAGTGTTGTACTGTATAAAAGTGTAATACCGTTTAAAAGTGTTGAACTGTATAAAAGTGTTGAACTGTATAAAAGTGTTGTACTGTATAAAAGTGTTGTACTGTTTAAAAGTGTTGTACTGTATAAAAGTGTAATACCGTTTAAAAGTGTTGAACTGTATAAAAGTGTTGTACTGTATAAAAGTGTTGTACTGTATAAAAGTGTTGTACTGTTTAAAAGTGTTGTACTGTTTAAGTGTTGTACTGTTTAAGTGTTGAACTGTATAAAAGTGTTGAACTGTATAAAAGTGTTGAACTGTATAAAAGTGTTGTACTGTTTAAAAGTGTTGTACTGTTTAAGTGTTGTACTGTTTAAGTGTTGAACTGTATAAAAGTGTTGAACTGTATAAAAGTGTTGAACTGTATAAAAGTGTTGAACTGTTTAAAAGTGTTGTACTGTTTAAGTGTTGAA
Source organism: Oncorhynchus nerka (assembly GCF_034236695.1). Lineage (NCBI taxonomy): Eukaryota > Metazoa > Chordata > Actinopteri > Salmoniformes > Salmonidae > Oncorhynchus > Oncorhynchus nerka. The sequence goes on along the minus strand of NC_088422.1, from coordinate 68,181,354 downwards.
CTGTATAAAAGTGTTGAACTGTATAAAAGTGTTGAACTGTATAAAAGTGTTGTACTGTATAAAAGTGTAATACCGTTTAAAAGTGATTTACTGTATATTTAAATGAGCCTATATTGAGCACTTTAACTTCCATAGGTGCATTTTACTGCAGGCTTCATCCCAGTCATATTATGCTCAACGGTTTCTTCTAGTTTAGACTCCTTCATACTCCTGTCTTCTGGAGGCAGTTCGTGTCTGGTTACTAGATAGCTAATTAACTACATAGGTAATTAACTCATCTGGATTCATATGGACCTTTCTTACCGGAGCAGAACCAGTGTGTAAGGCAGACAGCGTTTTCCGAGCTTTTAAAAACAGCTGATACCCGTTTAGAAAGCTTTCAACAATCCAATTAGAAGTGTTTATATACATTTATTCATCATCAATTCCCTGCAGGGGCACAGATGATTCATTTAAATTACAATGGCTGATAGCTACACCCAAGAGAAACACAGCCAGACAGCCCATTCACTTAGGCATTCTAAAACAGCCATCCAGCAGCCCAATGTAGACAAATGAATCATTTCCTCAACCAAATCAAATGTGGCCAAGGATGGAGTTACATACACTGGATGCATATAAACAGTTTCCCCCTGTCACCATGGCAATCTGTGCTCCATCAACATGATCAATGTTGTATGTAGAGATGTGAAAATGTGATTCTAATGTAACATAATGTTTTCTAAACGTAAATGGGAACTCTAATGACGGCTACGAGTATAAGTTAGCATGTGTTCAGACCAGATGCTATATAAAGGCAGGAGACATGACTAAAAAGTGGTTGGTAGACAAGTCACAAAGGGCTTTGATTTCACCGTGGCCCCCTTGCGCTCCCTTCTCTGGCACTCCCCTCTGCTTTGGAAGCTAAAGGTCCCTTTTTCCTCCAACTGGAGCGAGGAGGGAGGCAGCAGCCGTCTGGGGGGATGTTTGATTGCACGCCTCTGTTTGAGGGAACAAAAGCGTTTAACCTTTGTAGTGGAAATAATAAAGGGAGAGTTTGTTCTGGAAACTCAAAGAGCCCAGCTTTCGTTTCTAGGTCCTAGATGGTATACTGTTGGTTATCTCCCTCCATCCCCAACATCCACCTAGCTAACAAGGCTGGCCCTGGCAGTGATTAAGCCCTGGTGTCCCGGCTCAGCTCAGCCCGACTGGAGGCAGGGCAGGCTGAGAGTCGCTGCGCTCGGCAAACAACATGCATTTAAACACATGGGGCTCTCAACGCCCCCCACTGACTGAGGCAGCGAATGTAGCGGCGTGTGCATAGCCTTGCTTTCCCTGACCTAGAAAGAAAAAACCTGGATAGGTTTAGGACCCGGAGCATGAAGTTCTTTAAAGAATTGGAAGTGAAGCTAGACTCATAAATTGTAGTGCGCAGTCAGTCAAGGTTTTTGAATGTGATGGTTGAGAATAGGAAGAAGGAAAAAAAGAAAAGGAAAAAAAAGACTGCATTACTTTCAAGCTAGCTGGAGGTTCTGTGCTGCCTTTTGAATTCCTGGAGAAAATAATATGTATGCATGAATTCCATCAGGCAGAATGGATGACATTTATAACACAACTTAATTATAGACCTAAAAGCCATCTCTCTGATATTCCTGACAATTCCTCGCTCCATTCACCTCTGGCAACAAGTGTTTCACTTTGAGAGTACTTTGAGCAGGGCTGCCATACAGAGATGGATGTCAAACATCTTGGCCTTTTTATTGGGTTGAAAGGATTCTGAAAGCCTCCGAGTGGCATGCATTTACATCAACAGGGGACAAAGGCTCCATAATGGAATAGAGAGCACTGTCAATTTCAAGATCTGTTTCATTTGACTGATGGGACCATGTCTAGTGGTACTGTGGTTGCCAAAGTGATTTGTCTCCTTAACGATGCCATGGGATTGTTGCACAACTGGCTCTGGTCGGAGCAGTCAGTCAAACCCTTCTCTCAGTCACCTGGGGGCCAAACAACTGGGACAGTCTGTAAGTAACAGACAACACCTATGCTTATGGTACACCACTACAGATCTTAGCACAACAATGAGAGAGACATAAAGCAAGATGAAGAAAAGAGCTGGTGATGTGAAACTGGTGATGAGAAGGGTATAGAGAGTAGTATCGAGAGAAGAGAGGAGCGCTACAGTGGCTGGCAAATGAGTGAAAGAGAGAAGGAGTGAACGAGGGAGCACACTGGTTCCCGTTTGACCCAGCAGGAGCACACAGCACTGGGCTTATTTCATTTTGTGGGTTGTCAATCAGAGCCAGGCAGGCAGTGGGAGCGGCCCGGGAGGGAGAGGGAGCAGGGAGCAGGGAGCAGGCCTTTGGGCAACGCAGAGCAATAGAGCCCGGATCAACAGAGAGCGGAGCAGATGTTCACACCGATAGTCACATGGCTCATTATAGCCAGCCTTTCTCTTGAATGTACTTGGAAGCTGCACATGATCAAACCTCCCACCTTCTCACACATCTATTTCACACATTCAGCCATTTAATATAGGAGGATAAATCACAGGCAACAGAAAGAGAGATACAGAGAGAGAGTGCGAGGTAGGGGAGAGAGAGAGAGAGAGAGAGAGAGAGAGAGAGCACCCCAACGCTCGCTGCTTATCAGAGGAAATAACAAAGCTTGTGAACTAGTATATGAGAGAGAACCATTAAAGAATAGGAGGAAGACACACTGCTGGCTAAGAACAATGCTTGAATCAAAAATCCATAGCCATCTTTCACTTCGTTATGATTCAATGGACTTCATAGCGTTTGGGCTGTTGTTGTGTTTCGGTAAATACTGCTCTACTGTTATTGTCGTGAGTGGCAGGCAGTGCTAAAATCCAGGGACAGACTGATTTATTTACAGTAGGACATCATTGTCCACAAACGTCTCTAGGGAGGGGTGACAGGGATGTGGGAAACAAACATAATTACACCCCTCCGCCTTTCTGATAACAGGAAGAGGAGGAGGAAGGGAGTTGGAGGGAAGAGGAGGAGGTGTTTGCAAGGTGTTTGTTGAGTACGAGCCTAGGGAAAGTGAATGGTGTTAGGAATGGGGACTACAAAGGGAGAGCTGGAGAAGGAGGGAGTGAAGAGCGAGAGGTGCGGAGAGAAAAGATAGATAGGTGAGAGGAAGGAGGTGTGATGCTGTATGTGTAGGGGAGGTATACGGGGAAGGCGAGAGAAAGAAGTGGAAAGGGATCTACAGAACAGTAAGGGGAAGGTATGGCCAGGGGAGAAGAGGAGGATGAGCTAATGAGTGGATGAGAGTGGGAAGGAGACAGGTGAAGTAAGGGAATATATAGAGGGAGAGAGAGAGGGAGGAGAAGGAGAGAGTAGAGTGAGAGAGGGAGAAAGGGGCGAGTAGAGAGCGAGAAACAGCGGGAAGGAGACAGGTGAAGTGAGGGAATATACAGGGGGAGAGAGATGGAGGAAGAGAAGGAGAGAGAGTAGAGATGGAGAGGGAGAAAGTGGGAATAGAGAGAGAGAGAGTGTGTGAGAGAGAAAGAGAAGGGGAGAAAGAGGGGAGTGAAGAGCAAGAGACAGTGGGAAGGAGACAGATAAGAAGAGAGGGAGTAAAGAGGCAAAGAGGAAGTGAGGTGTGTGGGCAGGCGCTGACCCTTACTGGCCCCATCAGGCCCTCTCAGGACGGTGCACTCCTCGATCTGGCCGAAGGTCTCAAAGAGCCGCCGGACGTCCTCCTCGCTCTGCTGCTTCCCAAGCATCCCCACAAACAGCTTCCTGTCTTCTGGAGGGAAACCGGGGGAGAGGAGGAGAGGAGGGAAAGAAAGAAGGAGAGAGAACACAAACAAATGCTACAGCTGATGGCACCGTTCTGCTGAGTCTGTGAGGATCACCTCAGCAGGAAACTCAAAACACTCCCTGTCATCATCAGGCACACTGGTGTGTTCTGTTGTTGTTGTTGTTGTTGTTGTTGTGTGGTTTCCCTGGGAGGAAGACATGTTCCTGTCTCCACTGAACTATTCTAGTAGATAGAGCTGCCTGTAGTGTCTGGGTGATGTTTGATACAGATGTTGTTTGGAGTGCTGTTACTGTCAAGCAGCAGTAACACATGAAGATAAGAGCTCCAGTATAGCATAGTAGTGTATATAGTATACAGTGTATAGTGTTCCCTGGGTTGTGTGTTGTACAGCTGTATCCTGTGTTGACCGATACCCTCCCCTCCCTCGCCCGCTTTGACACGGCTAGTCCCGCTGGCCAGAAAGGGGCGCTGTGACTACGATGTATGGCTTCTATACCTCCAGATCTGGCCAGTCAGAAGGGAGGATTTTTCTAATTAATCTCCCCTGGCATTAGACAGAACATTCATCTTCTTTACCTTCTTCTACATTATGCATTTCCTATTCGACTGTGTTGTGGAATGGAATGACTACTAGCAAGAACCCATCCCCAGAACTGATGGAACGTGGCAGGGAGAGGAAGACGAGTTTATTGGAAACGACTCTGTTGATCTTCAGCGTGAGTCATTTGACCGCGTTGGGGAGGGAGCGGTGGGGGGAAGGCGAGGGGCGAGAGCATCACCTGGCCCTGGACAGATGTGACACCTCCTGTACCTGCCAGGTACCATTAGACACAGTTGTTCTAAAAAATAAAGCTGGGGGGGAACATCAGATCCTGTTACATTCCTGTAAAGTTAAAATGCTCCCCGCTTCAACACACAAATGAGCACATGCATAATCAGTATGCCCTGCCTGCCTGCCCGACGGCATGCCGCTCTTACTATGGCTGGAGGTGTCTGAGCTTTATCTTAAAGTGGAAACCCTGTTGCTAGTCACGATCACGCTCATCTGGTCACGCCTCACACGGGCCCAGCCATACAGGGAGTGTATTAGGCAGTGTGTATTAGGTCGTTTTTGAATTGTTAGATTACTGCACTGTCGGAACTAGAAGCACAGGCATTTTGCTACACTCGCAATAGCATCTGCTAACCATGTGTATGTGATCAATTTGATTTGACTTGATACACTGACACAGCCTCACACGGACCCAGCCTCAAGTCTCAAACGTCATGACCACGGCCCCAGCCTCTCACTCCTACATGACCACCTGCTGTAATAACTGGCCTCGCGCATTCTCCTGCTCCTACACATTCATCTACAGAAGGGGCGGCAGGTAGCCTAGTGGTTAAAGTATTGGGCCGTGGTCATGACGTTTGAGATTTGAGGCTGGGTCCGTGTGAGGCTGTGTCAGTGTATCAAATCAAATGAAATTGATCACATAGTAACTGAAAGGTTGCTGGATCAAATCCCAGAGCTGGCAAGGTAGAAAATCTGTCGTTCTGCCCCTGAACAAGACACTTAACCCACTGTTTCTCAGTAGGCCATCATTGTAAATAAGAATTTGTTCTTAAAAAATACAGTAGTAACTGTCACACAGCCATCTCTCTACTCATTAAAGCTCCTCTATTTGGCCTGATAGGCCTGACGAGAACAGGGTACACAGTGTGTGGTCATGGGGAGTGGCTGGATGGGGACTAGACCACGAGAGGACAGGATATGGGTCTCAGCCGGGATGCAGTCACAGCTTTCAGCTCACAGAACAGTCCAAGACAGGTGCTTGTCTGGAATGAGTCAGAGCAGAGGTGAGACTTGAGTGGCTCCTAGAACACACCTGACTCCATTTGGACTGTCTCTCTCTCTCTGTCATCTCATACGTTTCATTGGGGTGTCACTATCAGGCCTTAATGGTAGAAGTGCACTTTTACAGGCCTCCTGTGGTGTCTTAATGTTTTGGGACAAAGACTCATTTCCAACCGGGGCCGGAGGAGGTCTAATGATAGCTTTACAAGGCTAATTAACTAGCCATGAGTGAGGTAATGAACTTTTCAAACATGCAAACTGAAAAAATAGATGACACCCAGCGAAAGCGTTACAGGAGAGTGAGAGCTCTTCTGAGCCCTCCTCTGGGAGGGAGGAACGGCCGGAGCGAGAATATTGAATTTGGAGCCGATATCTTTTCATTGCCTGACCTAAGCACTCTTCTCCTCTCCTCTCGCCGAGCCGGCCGGCCGGCCCACCGCACCGCACACCCTGGCCAGAGTATGAATCGCTATTAATTAGTCCATTTTGCACCTGTCTCCAAAGCAGCGCGTTATTGGATCTGCAAGGTTCCTCTACTCTTATGGCCACTCGGAGGCTTTTAAAGTGCATTTATGGTTATGAATAAATAACCAGCGATGCTCACTACTCTGCATAACGAGATGTCTAGCCTCCAGAACAGACTGAGAGAGTTCTTCATAAAAGTGTGTGTGGAGGGGGAAAATCAATGAGAATACAGTTAAAGTACAATCCTGCATTTACATCCAGACCCAAGTAAATGCTTCACTATGCAGAACACTTAGGATTTAACTGACATGGCGGGGCTACTTGACCCGACTGTCTGTCTGACCCCTCTCCTCCATACTTATCTATCACAGAGAGATCCTAGCCTCTCTTACCCCTGTCTATAAATGAGCCCTGCTATAACAGGTGATCTGTACTGTGAATGAGGCTCCACTCAGCACCCGCCCATGTAATCGACAAGGTCCTACCTCCCCACTGCTTTACATTGAAGCATAAGTGTCTGCATGAGAAACAGACATGGAGAGAGGTTGATAGCTACGTTTGTGTGCTACATTGTCCAACTGACTGCACACACACGCACGCACACACACAGACACACGCACACACACAGTTACCCACACTATCCTCCACTCGTCTCTCTCTCCGCAGCTGTTCATTGCTTGACTGAAGGTAGGAGTAATTGTGTGGGATATAGGGCTGTGTCAGTCTGAGATGGCATGTCCAGTCTGAGATGGCATGTCCAGTCTGAGATGGCATGTCCAGTCTGAGATGGCATGTCCAGTCTGAGATGGCATGTGGACGTCCCCATTTTAGGAATGCAAACAGAAGAGAAGATCAAAGTTATCAAAACACAACTGACATCTGACAATCGCTTGTCTCAGGAAGCCTTTTCATTCCAGCGCCCGGTGTATTAAAAATTAATGGATTTTGCACAGATGCCATATGCTGTCAAGATTGATGCTTCTCTCTCTGAATTCAAGTGTTACCTTTTGTTGTAGGGTGCAGTGTGTCTGGCTTGGTTCTTTATTTCCCTCCCTCTCTCTATGTCTTCCTCTCTTTCTCCCTCTCACTCACTCTCTTTCTCTCACCGGGTGGGGAATGAGCTGTTGAGAAACCTACTTAGCTAAGGTTTTTCCTTCTGGTTGCAAGTAAATGCCACCCTAGAAACAATTAGTCTCATGCTCGACTAAAGTGTCAGTGGTTGACATGTTTTTTTTTAATGCGGCCTCATTGCCATATCACTTGCTGCTCACGCCGAGCGTATGTGAGTGCTGTGCTCTGAAAGCACGGACAGCTGCACCCAACGATAAAAGCTTCCTGCTAGGCCTCTGGGTTCATTTCAAGCACATAGTAATGTTTCAGGCAACACATCAGATGGGTTATGGTGCTGATGGGCTCATTATTGGACCTGACGCTGCATGGCACACGGCTGCTGCCTGCAAGGCTCTGCCATGGTGGGATCAGACCCCACTCTATAGCCTAACCCCAGCCCTACTCCTCGGCCTCATACCCCAGCCCTATAAACAGCCCCCAGTACTGTAGCCCTACTGGTCTACTACAACCCCAGCACCAGTTTAGCTTCAATTCTGGGCCCATCCCTAGCTCCAGCCCTGCTCAGCCCTGTACCCCAGCTCTATATAAAAAAAACAGCTTCAGGCCCAGCTCCAGCCCCAGCTCAGGCTCAATCCCCAACTCCATCCCCAGCTCCAGCCCTGTTCCTCAGCCCTATACCCCAGCTCTATATAAAGCCCCCAGCTCCATCCCCAGCTCCACCCCAGCTCCAGACCCAGCTCCAGACCCAGCTCCATCCCCAGCTCCCTACCCAGCTCAACCCCAGTTCCAGACCCAGCTCCATGCCCAGCTCCAGCTCCAGTCCCAGCCCCCTACCCAGCTCCAGTTCCAGCTCCAAACCCCAGCTCCAACCCCAGCTCCAGCTCCCTACCCAGCTCCACCCCAGCTCCATACCCAGCTCCATGCCCAGCTCCAGCTTCCGACCCAGCTCCATGCCCAGACCCAGCTCCATGCCCAGCTCCAGCTCCAGTCCCAGCCCCCTACCCAGCTCCAGTTCCAGCTCCAAACCCCAGCTCCAAACCCCAGCTCCAGCTCCCTACCCAGCTCCACCCCAGCTCCATACCCAGCTCCATGCCCAGTTCCAGCTCCAACCCCAGCTCCAACCCCAGCTCCGGCTCCAGCCTGTCCTGCTGTAATGCTGATGAAGATACATCTGACTGGCCCTGCCTCTGAGTCTCTTTACTGATAGGCTTAATCTGATATATGCCAGAAGATTATTCAACATAGTGAGGCGGTAAATAGAATCAGCAAAAGGGAAGGAATATTCAAATTGTCACTGTATCAGGCATAATGATAGGATCCAGGCCTCCTGCTTGTAAATGCATTACTCATACTGCAAGAGCTGTCACTTTCATTTACTCAGAAGCACAAGGAAGGCCTTAAACCTTTCGTTGCGACTTTCAAAAACGATCACAGAACAACGGAAGAAATTTTGTGAAATTGCCTGTTCCAATTTCTGTCCAAATATTTAAACGTAATTTATTTTTCCTAATATAATTTGGGTGTATGTTTTCTCGTGGCATAGTCCTATCATACAGACGCTGTAACCAAGCAATTTAATTTAATGCCCAGCCAACCTTGAGCTACTACGCTGTGTTCCCTGAACCTCTGACAAACTGGGTGTGTACCGCCCTGCCGGGCTCTTTCTGACTTTTCAGAGTTTTGCATGTTTCGTGTCCAAAGGCGGAGAGAGATCTTTTGCCTTCATTTGCATGTAAAGTGGAGCACGGTCCTCAGTGGGTGTTGAGGTGCCTCCAGACAGCCCCTCCCCAGCGGCCTGGCAGCCTGCTGCAACAGCCACACATCAGCCCTCACTCTTCCCTATCTGCTGGGTGGGGCATGACAGCACAGCGCACAAGAGCTTGAGGTCCTGTCAATCTCTCACCTCCCAGGCTGGGGTCATCCTTCAGAGACACACGCTGAGACAAGGAAGCGCCCAGGCAAGGACGAACACAGAGCAAAAAAAAAAGGATAGCTCCTCAGGATGCCGTAGGGCCGAGTGCAACCCAGACAGAAACTACGAACCGCTCTAGTCAAACTGAAACTATGTAAAGATACCAAGAGACTCTGATGATACATTATCAGGTAGACGCATACAGAATGGTGGAACTCTAATTCTACATTATTAGGAAGAAAGCATTCAGAGCGGTGGGACTTTAATGCTACATTAGCTTGGTAATTATTTAGGACAAGGACACGTTGAAGAAGGGAGAGGTAAGCAAACAGGCAAATCTAGACAGAGAGGGAGACTTTTAGCTGTCTCCAAGCCGTCTGTCGGTCCGGTGTGTTTAGTCTATTACAGAAGACCAACATAGACTTTAGAGCTGTTAACCAGCTCCAGTCCTCCAGGACCCCCAACAGACACATTTGTGTTGTAGCCCTGGACAACCACACCTGATTTAACTTGCCAACTAATCATCAAGAACTCAACGAGTCAAATCAGGTGAGTTTGTCTGGGGCTACAACACAAATGTGTGCTGTTGGGGGTACTGGAGGACTGGAGCTGGTTGACACGGCTGTAGAGAGCAGGGAGAGAGGACTAAAAGGTCAATGCAGACGGAGGTGCTTGTGTGTTAGAGAAGTGTAATAAGAGAATGTCTTCTCCTAGTAAATAAAGGGAGGGAGAGAGAGTGCTTGATACTGATCCACCATCCTCTCTCCATTCTACTACGGTGGCCATGGCTGGATGGCTACAGGAGGAGTGGGACCTGCAGTCTGCAGATTGTGTTTAGATAATGGCCATCTCCAATCATAGATAACATGGCTTCATCTTTTCTTCACAGACACAGCGGCAGACAAGGTCAGGGGAAGAGATTCCTAGATGGAGAGGAGGAGATAAGGAAGGGGTGCTTCCCAAATGATTTAGTGCTGAGATTCGCTCAGCTACCCACATCACCCTCCGTTAGCTCCCTCTTCCTGCCGACCCCAACTCTCCGTCTCCCTCACTCCCTCTTTTTCTCTCTGGACCTCGCTCTGTAGCCCTCTCTATCACTAGCTCTATCTCTCCCCTCTCTATCCACTTCCCCAGCCCCGTTTGGATTGAGGCAAATTGCTTGGGTTTAAAGTGGAGATATGAGACACTTTCCATTCAAGCACTGTCCACATAGCAGAAGAGCAGAGTCACCCTGCTTCCATTGTCTCGCTATATCTCCCAATTGAAATTATGACTTGATCAAGTTGAAAATAAAGGCTGGGTTGAAGCACAAGAGATAAAGATGGACTTGAAGGGAGAGGAGGGGAGGGGAGAGGGGTGCTGGTTGACTCAGAGCAGCAAAGTGACAATAGATTTCAAGTCTGAAAATCCTCCTCCCATCCCATTCTCCTATTCTATTTGATAATGCAAAGGAGAAATAAACAACCCATGAGTCATTCTAATAGACGGCCCAGACAATTAGTTTTCCTATCCACAATGGGCCAATAGATCTGTAGGATTATGCGCCGTCTGGTCCCACATTCAGTTCCTGTGCCAAACTTTTACTAGTGCTCCTGACACATCTCTATCCCTGGAGAGAGGACAGCTCTCTGGGGGAGGGGGAGGGAAGGAGGGAGAGGGAGGCAGGGGGGTGTATCAGCATATCTAAACCCACTAATGGGCCGCAATGCCTGCAGAAGCACGTAACTAAGACACCTTTTGTGACTCCTCATGACATGGGGGCAGAAGTCTCGGCGCGACTCCCCATTCAATGGGGGCAGAAGTCTCGGCTCGACTCCCCATTCCATGGGGGCAGAAGTCTCGGCGCAAGAGCTGGTCCCACTGCTAACCAGTCTACAGCTAGGGCCCTGGTGGGAATACTGTCTACCAGGCTGGGTCGGCCTCACTCTATCTACTCTGACAGAGACAGAGACAGAGACAGAGACACACACAGAGACACACAGTGAGAGAGAGAGCGGGAGAGATGAATCCCTTTCCTACCCAGGGCTGTCTGTTTTCCTTTAAGTCGAGGCCAGTAAATCTAATTTCATTGTCAGCCGAGGCTACGCTTTACTTGCCTGCCCTGTCTGATGACTTCCTGTTGCCATTAACGCTCGATACTGTATCTATGTTGGGTCCTGGCTTGTCGTTGTGCTCACATTTCATTCAGCGCCACGCTGTGTCCTGTACCCTGTATGTCGTCCCCAACACAATGTTCCTGTGACAGAACTGGGATGGCTGGCATAGAGAGTCCTCTGTATTTCATTCACTCTGTCTGTATTTTTCCTCTTTCTCCCCCTCTCCTCTCCTCTCCGACTAGAGAAAGAGTGGTAATTGATATCGGGGCCCATCCATCCTCCCTCCCTTAAACCAGAGATCCAATTTATCTCCGTGAAAATGCCGATTGGCTCCCGCCCAGGTCTTGTCCGTCAGACTTTGCCTGTTTTTAGATGGCCGTTAATTAAAGTGGAGCCGTGACAAAAATAAGATCTCAATGGGAGAGTGAGTGTGTGTCAGGGAACAGGGAAATGGGCCGGCTGATTCACACATCTTGACCACGTAAATCACCAAACTGGCTCGTCTAATCTTACCCTGGCTGGCTGTGGTGTAACTCAGAAGGCTGGGATACACATAATGCATCTGACCCTCACAATGTAGACGCACACTGGGTCTATTAGATGTAATTATGCCACATGTAAATCTGTAACTGGCTTAATCTGCATTAACCCTGATAATGTTACAAATGGCTTTGGAATGATCTAGTCAATCACACTGTCATTCTGGCTAGGGCCAAGCTGGCGGGTGGCTCTTCAGCTCTGTGTAAAAACCTTCATTCTGTTTTGTGATTTGGTGTCAAAGGCCTAAACCCAAAATCACGGCTCATTTATAAACATGTCTGACTACTAACTACACTCTCTCCTCTGTCCATTTTATATGTTGTGAAAATAACAAATCTGAGTTGTACGATTGACCTGGCAGTACAAAGTGGATGGGTATGACTGTCCTGGTGTTGACTGGTAAAGCCTATTCAGGACCTCTGAAGTGTGGCTGTGTGGGGGTGAGGAGGGGGGGGAAGAGGAAGGATATGGAGGTGCATGGAAGGGGGGGTTAACTCTCAGTGGTACTCATCTGTAACCAGGCTGAGCTGTCACTCTGAGAACAGTGAGGAGGGATAGATCCCTACCCAGCCTCTCCACCTCCCGCTCCTCACTCGACTTTGAACCTCCCAGAGTGACAGTGAACCTGACTCAGCCCCTCTCTGTTGGTCCGGCCAGCACAGATGGGAAATCAATAGAGGCGAGTGACCTATATTAACGGCTACTCTGCAAACTCCCAGTGTGTCCCTACTGAGAGCAGAATATTCAGGTGTGCGGAGGAATGGAGGGTTGGAGGAATGGAGGAGTGGAGGGTTGGAGGAGTGGAGGGGTGGAGAGAGGGGTGAAGGGGTGAAGGGAGGGAAGGAGGGAGGAGGGGTGAAAAGAGGGAAGGGACAACCAGGAGAAGGTTAATTACCTCCTCGTCCTTCGCTGTCGGCTGGCTTCACCTGGATGGGCCGGTTCATCTGCAGAGAGAGGAGAAAACACCTGGGTTAGTGTGGCCACCTGGGGACATCCACTACAACCACTACCAGGAGGAAAGGGGACAGAGTGGTGTTCATGGGCCTGTAGTTCTTGTCCTGACTCACTGGAGCATCAGATAAACAACACAAACAGTGCTTTGCTCTGTTCTGTTCTAGTAAAGAAGAAGAGGAGAATGTGTGAGCTTTGAGTTTGATGCCTGCATGCCTAATTAATCCAGGGCCCTGGCCTCCGAAGATGCCTGGTTCCCCGTCACAGTTCAGCAGAATTAGCACTTTTCAATGAGTCACACTGGTTGTCAGATGGCATGAGGAGATTAATTTCATTACATCACCCACTATCAACCCCACAAGGAGAGGTCTCCTCTGGCTGCCCTGAGCTTCCTGTCTCCTCCCTACTTCCCTCTGTCCCTTACAGCCATGCCCTTCCCAGCTCTATACATCCTCTCTCCCTCTGTCCCTCCCTCCCCTCCCTCCCTCTCTCTTTTCCACCCCTACCCTTCTATAACTTGCCCTGCCCTGCCCAGCTCTACACACTCCACCCATCTACACTTCCTACCTCCCCAACCACTACCACCGCCACCCCTCCCCTCAGGACCAGATCCAAGTGTCGTGACCAGTATGCTGCTGCTTTGCTCTGGTCAGCCAAGCCCTCCCCAGACACACTGGCTTTTGAAAGCCACACACAAAAACATGTCCAAGAAACACAGAAAGTACTGTAAAAAGGTTAGAAAAGCAAATCAATAAACAACCTCTGAAGATACAGTCCAGAGAGGAAAAAGCTTAGCAGCGCCAAGCCCAACATTAGAAGGGCTTTTAAAAACGCCTGCTGTGAATAAAAACTCCCATGGCTCTCTTTGCTCCCTCTACACAGTTCCATCTCTCTCAGGAGTATGACATGTATACAACGAAGAGTTTCAAAGCCTTTGACTGTATACAACATGACAAATATCTTCCTGTTTCCCTGGATGAATAATGTGGGGGCAAAGGTCAGTGTAGAGAGGCTCTGTGCTTAGTGAGGGCATCCTTCCATGAGTGGTGTATTGGCTGTGTCTCCTGCAGTAGGCAGTAGACACTGGGCACTGGGCCTGTCTCTCCTACATAGGGCATGAGAACAGGGCCAGTGTGAGTGTCCCTGAGCAGCACAGTGCAGGGCTGCCCACTCCCATCAGTCAGGTTCACTATGACTGGAAGGCTTAGAGCCGTGGTACACTTGACAGCAGTTGACATGAGCCCAGACGTCATGAGTCAAATATAGCCAAGCGACTAAACGACGTGGAGGGATGTATGGATCTAATGTGACACTCCTAGTTCTACATGTACATACACCAGAATACACCAGAATACACCGTGACGCTGGAACAAAAGGTAACGCTGCACACCCCACATCCACACAAACCTTTATACAGACATGCTAATGTCAACACTTACAGGCCATGAGTTGGAGATAACACGGATCTGTTGTTGTCTTTTCCCACAGCTGGCTATTACACGATGACAATGAGAATACAAACTCATGAGAGCAACAGATGCGTTGTCACTGGATCCCATGCATATTCTATATAAACCATTCAGTATAGTGATGTTGGAGGGGTATACTAACTGAGAGATACTGCACTGTGAGTGGTGGAAATGGGCTGTGTCTGAATGGGAGCACAGATGACAAATTGTGGTTAGAGCCTGGAGGGTTTAAGATAAAGTGACTGGGGGCTGTGGCGGTCAGATGGGGCCTTGGGGAGTTCCAGATGTTGTGACTAGAAGCCTTTCATTTTCTCTGCTGGTTTGTTTGGAGTGAAGGAAGAGGGTTAGAGGATAGAGTGGTGGTGTTAGGGAGAGTTAGAGGATGGAGTGGTGGTGTTACGGAGAGTTAGAGGATGGAGTGGTGGTGTTAGGGAAAGTTAGAGGATGGAGTGGTGGTGTTATGGAGAGTTAGAGGATGGAGTGGTGGTGTTAGGGAGAGTTAGAGGAGATGGAGTGGTGGTGTTAAGGAGAGTTAGAGGATGGAGTGGTGGTGTTAGGGAGAGTTAGAGGATGGAGTGGTGGTGTTACGGAGAGTTAAAG
>NC_088422.1:68156642-68161642 GCF_034236695.1 Oncorhynchus nerka | reverse complement strand
CCTTTCTCTATTTTTACCCTGGGCCCAGCAGGTCTCCGTTGTGAGGTGGGACAGAGTCAGACAGCGAGGGCTTGGGATGAGGAATCTGGCCGTCAGTTTATCTTCTGCTTCATAAAGCCCCCGTTCTCTCTGGCTGCAGATAGAGCGGCCACAGCACTACATTACATTTATGGCCCTTTTTTTTATCCAGGGGTGGAGGGCAGAGGGAGCTGGGCGTGATGCGGGGAGGGGAGGAGGGAGGAGGGAGCTGGGGGTGATGCAGGGAGGGGAGGAGGGAGGTGGGAGCTGGGCGTGATGCGGGGAGGGGAGGAGGGAGCTGGGCGTGATGCGGGGAGGGGAGGAGGGAGGAGTGGGGTGAAGATTCGACACAGTGAGACAAGACTAACAAATTAGTCAAAGTGACAGGAGGCTTTATGAGGCTCGCTCGGTATGGCAGCGTTCCTCTCTCTGCCAGGTATATGAAGGGAAGGGGTAGATGAAAGAGGGAGAGGAGGACCAGGAAGACAAAGAGCAGGCCGTTCTCTGCAGGCGGCCCACTGCTCCAGGTATCCGGGACAGGCCCTAGAGTAGACTACACACGGTCGGTTCCACCTGTGTGTACTCTGCTTCCTATAGAGCCCCCGCTGTCCCAGACAGACGGAGCAGCTCAGCAGTGGAGGAGCTCTAGTTCTCTGAGAGCAGACAGAGCCAGTCAGCAGTCTAGTAGATATAAGATATACAAATCAAATATATACTGTATCTACACTGCGTATACTAAACATTAGGAACATCTTCCTAACATTGAGTTGCACCCTCCCCCCCTTTTTCCCCCTCTCAACAGTCTCAATTGGTCAGGGATGTTGGCCCATGTTGACTCCAATGCTTCCCACAGTTGTGTTAAGTTGGCTGGATGTCCTTTAGTTGGTGGACCATTTTTGATACACACTGGAAACTGTTGTGCGTGAAAAACCCAGTAGTGTTACAGGGATTGACACACTCAAACCGATGCGCCTGGTACCTACTACCATTCCTCGTTCAAAGGAACTTACATCTTTTGTCTTGACCTACCAACAGGACAACAAACCCTAATCTCACAGCCAAGACTATGCAGGAGTGGCTTGGGGACAAGTCTCTGAATGTCCTTGAGTGGCCCAGTCATCTCCCGGACTTGAACCCGATCGAAGAAACCTGAAAATAGCTGTGCAGTGACGCCCCCCATCCAACCTGACAGAGCTTGAGAGGACCTGCAGAGAAGAATGGGAGAAACTCCCCAAATACAGGTGTGCCAAGCGTGTAGCATCATACCAAAGAAGACTTGAGGCTGTAATCATTGCCAAAGGTACATCAACAAAGTACTGAGTAAAGGGTCTGAATACTATACAAATGTGATATTTTTTTATATATTTTTTTATAAATGTGCAAAATGTTCTACAAATCTGTTATTGCTTTGTCATTATGGGGTATTGTGTATAGACTGAGGAGGAATATGTTTTTTTCAATCCATTTTAGAATAAGTCTGTAATGTAGCAAAATGTGGAAAAAGTCAAGGGGTCTGAATACTTTGCGAATACACTGTATATTTATATAATGTACTGAACAAAAATATAAACGCAACATACAACAATTTCATTGATTTTATTGAGTTACAGTTCATATCAGGAAATCAGTGAATTAAAAAAAAAATCATTAGGCCCTGATCTATGAATTTCACATGACTGGGCAGGGATGCAGTCATGGGTGGGCCTGGGAAGGCATAGGCCCACCCACTTAGGAGCCAGGCCTACTGACTGAGGAGCCAGGCCCAGCCAATCATAATAAGTTTTTCCTCACAAAAAGTTTTTATTGCAGAACAAAATACTCCTCAGTTTCATCAGCTGTCTGAGTTTCTAGTCTCAGACAATCCCGCAGGTGAAGAAGTGGTCATGGGATCGCGCGGTTACACGTGGTCTGCGGTTGTGAGGCTGGTTGAACGTACTGCCAAATTCTCTGAAACAACATTGGAGGCGGCTTACATTCCTGCCGTCAGTACGCTCCGTCAACTTGAGACATCTGTGGCATTGTGTTGTGTGACAAAACTGCACATTTTAGAGTGGCCTTTAATTGTTCATGATATGAATCAGCTAACACACAGCTAGACCTACTGTACTACTGAACCAGTTAATAAGGGAACCAATATAATTTATTCATCTATCACAGAGGGATCCGGGTGAAAAAGAAGACCGAGTGGATAAGAGGATAAAGAGGAGAGGGAGAATAATAAGAGGGAGTAATGATGCAGCGGTCAGATTGATGACTGTCCTCTTCCCATCACACCAGGAGACTTTCCATCCAGTCCCACCATGCCTCCACATACACTAGTCATAGATGCAGTATTAGACAAGTAACACTACACCACTGATCAAACACATGCGCACACGCAAACAGGAAACACATGTGCACACGCAAACAGGAAACACATGTGCACACGCAAACAGGAAACACATGTGCACACGCAAACAGGAAACACATGCGCACACACGCACAAACACAGAAAATATATTTTTTTAGGCATTGAAAACCACCACTATTCTCATCAAAAATACGCCTCTTCAAGTACACATACATATTGAGAAATACACTAGATAAAATAATAAAAACGCAACATGCAACAGTTTTAATTCATATAAGGAAATCAGTCAATTGAAATAAATTCATCAGGCACTAAAATATGGATTTCACATGACTGGGAATACAGATACGCATTTGTTGGTTACAGATACCTTAAAATACGGTAGGGGCGTGGATCAGAAAACCAGTCAGTAGCTGATGTGACCACACTATTCTTCGCATAGAGTTGATCAGGCTGTTGATTGTGGCTTGTGGAATGTTGTCCCACTCCTCTTCAATGGCTGTGCGAAGTTGCTGGATATTGTCGGGAACTGGAAAACTCTGTTGTACAGAGCATCCCAAACATGCTCAATGGGTGACATGTCTGGTGATTATGCAGGCCATGGAAGAACTGGGACATTTTCAGCTTCCAGAAATTGTGTACAGATCCTTGCGACACGGGGCCGTGCATTATCATGCTGAAACATGAGGTGATGGCGGTGGTTAAATGGCGCGACAATGGGCCTCAGGATCTCTGTGCATTCATAACCCCAAGGCCACCAAGGGGAAGCAAACAGCTCGCCCTCACGTCACCATACACGCTGTCTGCCATCTGCCATCAGCCCGGTACAGTTGAAACCAGGATGTAAACAAATTTCTTTTTTTTTGCTTTTTGTGGGCATGGGATCTTTTATTTCCGCTCATGAAACATGGGACCAACACTTTACATATTGTGTTTACACACAAACACACAGTCACATATCCCCCCCCCCCACACACACACACATACACAGACACACACTTGCTGAGAGTACCTTGGCTGTTGGAGCTGTTAGTGCAGAGGCAGTTTGTGAAAATGATCACATCAATCGAAGTGATAAATAAAAGACTGGGAGGATTGATAAAGTGCCACAATTATTTGGAAGACAAATAGCTGAATTTGCTTTTGAAATTGGACTGGATCTCAGCGCAATGGAATAGAACTCATCATCATCAATGAGGCTGTCATTAGACTGTTCTCTGTCACAGGGACAATATTTGGGTGGACTGTTGGATCCATCTGCCAAATAGGCTCAAATAGGAGCTGCTCATGGAAACATTACCAGTGATATATAGAGACTACATGGCGAAACATAACATTTTAAATGCACAATACATCAATTTACAATTCTGCTGAGAAGACTTCCATCACCTTTTATTAGTTTGTACACTGAATGCCACAGATTTTTAACGTTTTTTCTTTGCAAAAGCTGGTGGGTAGTAAAAAGGTGTTGTCTGCAAAATAGCATACAAGCTCTAAATGTATTCATTCATTAGCATTATTCATATCAGTGGCGGTGACAAATGCAAAGATGCAGAATAGTATTTCAAGCTTATGTCTGCTACTTGTTGTTATGACCATACACAACACGTCTGAAGCATTAGCTTCGCAGAAAGAGAGCATCATTTGATCATTTTTCTCGTCTCTCAAATAAAACACCCTCCTAGACAACAAAAAACAAGGTTATTAGCATCTATCATACCACATCATTTATTTAAGACTTTATAAATCCTCAGAGTTTTACAGATATACACGCCGTAATGCATTGCTTAATGCTGCATGAATATCAAAGCCATAATAAATACTTTATTGGATTAAATAAGAGTGTGTACTGTATGTGGCTATGTAGGAGGAATCTTGATATCATAACTGTTAGAGACCACATGAGGTTATGAACCAATGAGACCATATCACACACCGTTCACTGTGTACACAAAGCAACAGAGACGGTATACACATAAGAAGTTTGAGGGAAACTAGCTTAGCATAACGTATTAGCATTGTGATGGGGCGACAAGAGGGGTGCAGGGGTCCACTGATATAGGGAGTGTGTGTTTACGTACATAAAGGTCCTCAAGGGACAGAGAGGGGGAAATCAATCATTTCCAGGGTTAAATCCCAGAACCGGACAAGAACCTGACACCCTCAGCACACAGGGGGACAAACACCTGCCTGGAGGTGGCAGCATTCCCTCCCCCATGCAGTGCCTTGCAAAAGTATTCACTTTTTTTTCTGAGGTCACTCTCATTTCATTGGGAATCCAGATTTCTAAGGGACCTTCTTGCAGTGCCTATCACTTCCACTGGATCTCAATAGTCTTTAGAAATTGGTTGAGGGTTTTCCTTTGTGTAATGAAGAAGTACGGCCATCTTGAACGAGGGTAACTTGAAGTGTACTGTTAGATAGAGGCGCGTGATCAGAAAGCTAGCTACAGTTTGTTTTCCTCCTGTGTTGAACACAGATCATCCTGTCTTCAATTTGATCAATTATTTACGTTAAAAAAATACCTAAAGTTGTATTACAAAAGTAGTTTGAAATGTTTTGGCAAAGTTTACAGGTAACTTTTGAGATATTTTGTAGTCACGTTGAGCAAGTTGGAACCAGTGTTTTTCTG
>NC_088422.1:68076642-68151642 GCF_034236695.1 Oncorhynchus nerka | reverse complement strand
CGCACACACACACACACGCGCACACACACACACACACCCACACCCACACGCACACACACACACACACACACACACACACACACACACACACACACACACACACATGGCCGATTAAGATGCAAATACTTCTTTAGCCTGTCAGATGGCTGAGCTCTAAGCCCCTCCTCCCTATAGTAATTTCCCGTTATGCTAAATCATTTCTCCTCCCTATAGTCATTTCCCGTTATGCTAATTCATTTCTCCTCTCTCTAGCTTACAGTACCCACTCACCTTCTGGAATACCTCTAGTATCTCTGTATAACTAGCCTGAATCCATTCACCTGTGGAGCAGAGCTGCCTGCTTCCTGCCAGCCAGGAACTCATCAGAAAACACAGCCTGCTTTAAGGACCAAAGAGTACCTTCAATAATTTATCAGACCAGGATTGTTGTAACATGCACAAAATAAGTAAAGAGAAGAAAAGAGCAACAAAGTCTTAGAAAGCTTCATTAAGCGGGTATGCTCTGCTTCAAGCAGACTCTGAAGACAAGCGGCTAGCCAATTACTGGTTCCCCCAACCCATGCTCAGAGCACGGGGTCGGACCTTTCTTCTTGATTTATTTAGGTCTGATACATACTGCATGCAGGCGCAGTGCCATGTCCTGATTGATGATTCACAATGAAACACTCATAGCAGCTCATTCTCCAGCCCTAACATCACACCCTCTCTACAGCACAGACCAATAGTTGAATAGTTGACTGTTAGTCTGTACAATGGATAGGCAGTACGTACTACGGTAGGAGGATAATGATGGTGTTTGCTGCATGGGGTAATGAATGAAACTGTGTTGTAAGTACGGGACATTGAACTCTGTGGGTTTCGAAGCTTTGCATGACTGTGAGCACATTCTAGTCTTTAAGGTGTTTAATGTGTAAATAAGTAAATACGGCAATTACACATGAGCACGCATATACACACATAAACACACACACACTCAAACACACACTTCACATGAAGTGCCCTTGGCACAGAGAGGGTTAAAGGCACAATTCTCTAGTTCTTATCAGAGTGTGGAAAAGATCTGCAGAGAAAAAGTGAGGGAGGTAGGGGGAGGGAAGGGGGGAGGAAGGAAAATGCCATTCAGAGGGAGTGTAAAGTGGGCCTGCTAAATGAGTGGATTCTTATGCAAATACATGCTAATTTATGCATGTGAGGCAGTGGCAGAGCCCGAGGCTGCTGTGATTGGCAATTGCAGGTCTGTGTGTGCTTAGGAGAGAACGTTGGCTCCGGGTGCTTCTGTAAAGTTGGGCACGGCTGGCTCTCCATGTTCAACATGCTCTGGCTGCATGGCCTGAACGTATCTGTACCGGAGCCTCTGTACCCTACGTACTCTGTTCTGCTACCGGTCCAGCACCGGGCCGGGGACCCGGCTCCCATCCAAAACCTTACAGACCCAGAGAGTGCTCAGCAATTATTAAATTCCTCCATCGCAACAAACAGCCGGGGCATCATTATAAGATTAATGCCCATGTTCCACTATTTTCCCTGGCCTAGCCTTGGTGCAGTAGGGGGGGGTCTCGGTTCATGCTTGGGGGGGCCACTCTGTGTGTGTGTGTGTGTGTGTGTGTGTGTGTGTGTGTGTGTGTGTGTGTGTGTGTGTGTGTGTGTGTGTGTGTGTGCCTGTTAATGGCCTGACAGGGAGGTTCTAGGTCAGGGCCTCCCATGACTACAGATAGGGGTATGTGTGTGTGGGGGGAGGGCGGGGGGTAAATAAATGAGGACCTGCATATTCCTAGCTACCTCTCTACCACCCAGAGGAAATGTAAATGCCATTTGTTTCTGTGGCAATGCATTATCATGCAGTCGGCTAGCAGTACATCTTGATAATGTAAACATCAATTCCTGAATATGGTGATGCCAGAGTAATTGGGAAGTGGCTATTTATCATTTTTTTGACAGAGTTTTTGTTTTCACGAGACAGAAGAAAAACAAATGTAGTTGGGCTAGGATGAAGCCATTACACTGTCTATTACTCATTCCCACAGATCCCTGGGGCCTTAAAAAAAACTTGAAAATCACCAACATAAAATAGAATGTGCTCCAAAAAATGTGGCGTATTTTACACATGCCATCAACAATATATTATGATGAGGTTTCCTACTAGCAGAGATGTCTTGTAATGAAACAACTGGACATATTTGTTCTGTTCTGTGCATATAGCTACACTGTTAAAATAGAAAGAGTCAAAACACCATCATTATGTAGTAAAACCATGAAAAGTAGTGCAACTTAGCTGAGATCTGGTGTTTGGAGGGTGTTTGAATGTAAACTCAATGTACTCAATGTGATATGATACACTGAATGTATTTCGAAAGAGAATGGAAGTACTCTGAAACAATCTGAATAATTGTGTTTCAGTGCATGTAAAAGGAAGCATCAAAACACCAAGATAATGTCAGGCTGTGCATAATATAATAAAATAATACACATGTGCTAATGATTTATAGCATAAATATTGATATAGCATTGATATAGCATTTTAAAGAAGAAACTGGAAATTGAATAATTTTCCTAGGGTAGACTTTAGCATTAATTATTGGCTACAATTACCAGGTATTTTTAAAATAATGTTACAATCAAAATGTTTAGGGGCTGTGTAAGTTATAGTAGAGGTAACATGTATATAGTGGGCCTTCATCCACCTCCTCATGTGAGTCTCCTGCTTGTTAAAACACTGCCTTAGTTCACTCAGCCTGTCTTTAAGACAAAACTAGAGTGCTGAACCACCCTTGTTACAATGACCACATGGGGCCCCATTCATATTTGAGACAAGTAGACTTAACTCTCAAGCATGTTTTTTGACTAAAGTTTTTTTTAAACAATTCAGTCCATGTTAAATCAACTTATCTCAAGTCGGAATAGGGCCTAGGGAGCATGTTTTCATACCTCCATATCAGAAGACAAGTGTTTAGATTAAATGCAACATGTGAACTTCAAACATTGTGCTGCTGTACTGTTAAGAATTCCCCCAGTCTGAGGCATGGAGGGAGGTGAAGATGGTATTGGTGGCTGATGTGCCCTCTAGCAAACTATATGGTCAAGTATTAAAAATGGGATGTTTGCGGGCGCCTCCCCTGCATTCGGGTCCTTCACGAACACCAAACGCTCAGAATGAAACGTTCCAAAACCACCCAAGAAAGTATGCGTCAATGAAAACGTGAGTACAAAATGTTACCACATTGAAGACGGAAGTAGAAGGTTTTCAAAAAAGTAAAAAGAAGTAAAAGGTTTTCACTCAATGGATTTGCATTTGTGTAGCATTTTCAAACACTAATGCTAATAGTCCAAGTAAAACAGCCATGTTGATTCATTGATCAGTTTTCTTGACACTACATTTACTGTAGTTAATTGACACACCATTGTTCGCACCTTTCTTGCACTTTTATGCAAATGAAGACCTGCTTTTTAGTCAATTCTGCTGGCTTGTTTGCCTACTAGATTTGAGCTGTGATGTATACCCCACATGCTAAATACTACACTAAATAGACACCATGTTAGCCTGCTCTAGCTTTGGCCTACCACACCACATGTTATTGCATCCCACTTTTGACATTCATATTATTATCTTGAAGCTATAGTTGCATAGCTTAATCTCGTATATGCTTTTTGCAAATTAGTATTGATATGTTTAACTTTGCAATTTGTTAATATTATAGCCTTTGATAACCTAATTATGCATTAATGTACTGTCATTATTGCTTGTTATTAAGTACTATTTCTTTGTCTCCCTGCAGAAAAACATACATACTGTACACACTACGTTACTCACTGGCTGGCCAATCCTAACCAAAGCCAATCAAAACCTGGACCACAGCATAATGCCAACTGAACTGTCAACTGTCAATCATATCATCTGTACTGTGATTCAATTCATCTGAACAACCTTCCATGCCATGTACCATCATCTGAATATAAAGACTCAGGACTATAGCATATTGAATGACTGGTGGATCACATTGAACCCTGGGGTGAAGTTTCCTATCTGTGCTACTTCTAACATTAGCAGTCATTGCCTGTATTTTCTCCCATCAATGTGAAATATGCCACATTTCTGTTGATTTTGAAGAATAACATGATAAATAGCTTCATCAATATAAAAAGGTGAAATCCCCATTAATGTTTTGTCATTTAATAATTTGCATATAAAAGATAAAGCATTTGAAGCGTTAATTATGTCTTGAAAAGGTAACTTAGTACTCATGAATTATAATCCTGCACAAACGTATTCATTTATTTTCACAAAACAATATTTGATCATGTTATTGTTTATAGTACTGTACATTTGACCTTTTGGAATGACCAATGGGGAGTTTATCAGCACACCACATAAGAGCAGTGAATATACAATAAGAGGAGAGACTTCAATTTACATCATTTGGAAACTCTAGAAGAAGAGATCTAGTTCTGCACTAAACAGGACTCAAAACACCATAATCGTGTTTTCAACCTTTTCCGGGTTAGTGCTCCCAGTCTCTGGCAAGGCGGTGCAAATGGTTGATTAAGTGGTGTTACAACAAACCATGTCATGTTTCAGAACAACTCAGGATGAATGTTTTTGTACACTTTAAATCTGTCCCAATACCCTCGCAAACATGTGTTTCAATACTCCAGCAAAGTTCAGGTTGTCTCCCCTTTAAGGTGGTGACAGCTCAGTTGACACTAGTTTTAGTGTTACAAAGCATTTTGTTTTAAAACTTCATAGGGATAGGCCCTTTTTTTCTGCACTGAATGATGTGCCCAAAGTTTGCCTGTTACTCAGGCCCTGCAGCCAGGATATGCATAAAATTGGTACCATTGGAAAGAAAACACTTTAAAATTTGTAGAAATGTTCAAAAATAATGTAGGAGAATATAACACAATATATATATATGGTAGGAGAGATTCCAAAGAACCAGATTTTTTTGAGAGACCGTCCTCTTACAAATGCAAGAGAAAGATCATATTGAAAATTTGCTCCCTGGATGCAATTCCTATGGCTTCCACATGGTGTCGGCAGTCTATGTTCAAAGTTTCAGCCTTGAAACTTCAAAAATTAAATAAGAAATATCAGTTTTAGTAGAAGGACACAGTCTTGGAAATTCGTGTTTGCGCTCGCAATGAAGACATTACGCACCTGCTAAAATCGGTTTCCTTTTGAACATACTTCTTTCTGAAATAAATATACTTTGATTACATTTGAGGGAATCTGAAGAGTAAATAGAAACATATTTTGACTTGTTGAAACAAAGTTTAGGGGTAGATTTCTGGATTCCTTTCTCTGCAAGTTGAATGAGTGGATTACTCAAATCGATGGCGCCAACTAAACTGACTTTTTGAGATATAAAGCAGGATTTTATGTAACAAAAAGACACTAAATGTTACAGCTGGGACCCTTTGGAAGAGAAGTCATCAGAAGATTTTCAAAAAGTAAGTGAATATTTAATCGTTATATGTGAATGTATGAAACCTGTGCCGATGGAATGTTTTTTTTGATGTGGGGCGCCGTCCTCAAACAATCGCATTGCATGTTTTCTCTGTAATAGCTACTGTAAATCGCACAGTGCAGTTAGAGTAACAAGATTTTAAGCTTTCAGCTGATATAAGACATTAATATTTTCCTTAAAAGTTTAAAATCGATAATATTTATGATTATTTATTTGAATTGCGCGCCATCCAGTTTCACCGGAAGTTGTCCCTCTAGTGGGACACCGATCCTTATAATGACAACCCCTCCCCATGACAACCCCTCCCCAGTCAGCACATTGCATGTGCCAAGACAGAATGAGTATTTTGAAGGTCTGCAATTATAGCCCCGGTCCCCCCGGCCCCCTGCAGCGAGGGGGCTGGGAAATGACTCTGCTGGCAGTCTCTTCCTCCCTTCCTCTCCCAATAAAAGTATTTAGAGGGAAGTGGAACAAACGCATCCCCAAACATTTCGTCGGTCACACCTGGGTACCAAATGGCTTCTCATTTAGACTGAAGACAGCATGCTTATTTACACCCGCCTTCCCCTCCTAGATCCCCTCATCCCTCACTCCTTTCCAAACACTGCAGCTCTTTTCCTGGGGGAGACAGAGACTCGTTCCGACTGAACTACATTACTGCGTCTCCTGTTTGTTCAAAGACACCAAGGCCGACCCCACTCCCCTCCACACATACACGCTAACCCCCCCCTCACACATGATAACCCCCCACACATGTTAACACCTCCTCACACACACACCACAGGAGGAAGCTGAGTGGAGAACGGCTCATAATAATGGCTGGAACGGAGCAGATGGAATGGCATCAAACACCTGGAAACACCTGGAAACACACACACACACACACACACACACACACACACACACACACACACACACACACACACACACACACACACACACACACACACACACACACACACACACACACACACACACACACACACACACAAACACACCTCAAAGACACCAGAGACAAGATGCCACATGCCTGTCAACCATCAGAAGACACCAGGGCTTTGAAAGAGCACACACACTATATACATGTTTCATTCCCCCATCATCGCAGACACAATGAATAATACATCTTTTATTATATTATTACAAAAGATTTGTAACACTTCAAACCGAATGCAATATGCAGTTTATCTCCACACACCACTAACACGGCGTCGGTGACACGCTGCCTGCCGCTAAGACTGTGTCACCAGCCAACCATCCCAGAGGAAAGGAGAGGGAGAGGAGACAGGCTAATAATCTACATCTTATTTAGCCTCCGTATATTCAGTCTGCACTTTGACAAAATCACTCTTCATCACTGTGTAACATTATCCCTCTGAAACGAGGTCCCACCATTTTGAATTCTATTTTCCAATGGATATAGGGGTCAAGTGATACTACTTAAAATGAAGCCTGTGGGGTGTACATGGAGGATGGTGATGTTTGTTGTCAGCCTTGCTTGCTCTCCTCTCTCCTGAAAATGTGAAAGTGAGAGAGTGTGTGGAGAGGAAAGGAGAGCCGGCAGACGGCCCTGCAGACTGGCTAGTAGGGTTGCAAAGGGTCGGAAACTTTTCTGTAAATTTCCGGAATTTTTCCATGGGAAGTCAAGCCCTGGAATTTGACGAATTTTGCTTAAATTCATCAAAAAAAGTTAGCTTATAACAGTGAACCTTTTTTGTGGGATACACATTTCTATGTGTATCCCACAATTCTAATATGCCACAATTCTAGGTATTGTGGCATATTTTGGTTAAACTATCCCCAATTCAATGGAATTGCAACCCTCTGCATGCACAGTGCATTCTTCCATCACTGTACAGCTGATTCTCAAGATCTTGCACACTAATGAGATGCTATTGAGCCCACACTACTACACTGTCTGAGCCAAGGACTACATGCTTTCTGGTAAGTTTTGATTCCAATACTGGGCGGGGTGAATATATTTTATATGACATACATGATTTTTTGTAAACTAGTAAATAGTAGCCTACAGCAAATTGTCTTTAAATAATTTCTAACTTAACAATTTCTGCTAGTTAGTTTTTGCTACCATGTGGGTTTTTAGCTTGCTTGAGCCTGCCAACTGAGGAGTGTTACTTCACCTGTTTCCATGCATGTTTAATTTTAAAACATTTATCTTATAAAGGAGTTGTTTAATCTAACTGCTTAACTATTTATCTGTACATGTAATTGTATTTGTTGTTTTTTACTAATTTCTTTTCATATCTTTACAGGAAAATGCCACAGGCACTATCTGATGTGTGGATACATTTCACTGCAGCTAATGTAGAGGGAAAAGCTGTGTACATTTGAAAATGCTGTGCCAAATCATATGTGAAGAATGCAACAAAGATGCAGAGTCATCTGACCAAGTGCATAAAGTTCCCTCAGCGCTCACAACACGCAACCTCTGATAAGTCCCTCTACTTCCATTCGAAGTGAAAATGATGAATCAGACACCTTAACGATAGCAACAGCTCATGGTCCTCCTGGAATCAGAAGTTTTTTTGACTCAATGGAAGAACATAGTCAGAGAAATGCTGATGAATGTCTTGCTCGAGCTGTGTATGCAACTGGTTCACCTCTGATGCTCACAGGCAATGTGTATTGGAAGACATTTCTGAATGTTATTCGCCCAGCATACACCCCTAAAAACCAGACATGCTTATCTACTCATTTGGTGGATGCAGAGTTCAACAGAGTTCAAGTGAAGGTCAAGCAAATCACAGAGAAAGCAGACTGTATTGCAATCATCTCTGATGGGTGGTTGAGTGTTTGTGACAAGGAATAATTAACTACATTATCTCCCCTCTTCAACCAGTATTCTACAAGAGCACAGAAACAAGGGACAACAGACACACCAGTCTCTACATTGCAGATGAGCTGAAGGCAGTCATCAATGACCTTGGACCACAGAAGGTATTTGCACTGGTGACAGACAATGCTCTGAAAAATGAAGGCTGCTTGGTCTAAAGTGGAGGAGTCCTACCCTCACATCACACCCATTGGCTGTGCTGCTCATGCATTGAATCTGCTCCTCAAGGAGGTCATGGCACTTAAAACAATGGATGCACTCTACAAAAGAGACAAGGAATTGGTTAGGTATGTGAAGGATCATCAAGTTATAGCAGCAATCTACCTCACCAAGCAAAGTGAGAAGAATAAGAGCACCACATTAAAGCTGCCCACACCCGTTGGGGTGGTTGTCATCATGTTTGACAGTCTCCTGGAGGGGAAGGAGTCTCTCCAAAAAATTGCCATATCAGTCTGCTCATATGGACAGCCCCATCAAGAGGATCCTCCTGCATGATGTATTTTGGGAGAGAGTGGTAAGCAGGATGAAAATCCTGAAACCTATAGCAGTAGCCATTGCATAGATTGAGGGAGACAATGCCATCCTGTCTGATGTTTAGACTCTGCTTGTAAGATAAGAAGTCCGTAATGCCCTGCCCACTTCACTGTTGCTCCAAGCAGAAGAAACTGCAGGTCTAAAATACATCAAAAAGTGTGAAGAGTTCTGCCTGACGCCCATACTCGCCACCTTGGCCTGGATGAGGGCAAGGTTCTTGGCAGTCTGGCAAAGTACACTTCCAATCAAGGGCTTTGGGATGGAGATGTAATACGGCAGTCGTGCCAACATATCTCATCAGCCACCTGGTCGAAGGGACTTTGTGGATCTGAGGCTCTTTCCCCTGTTGCCTCCATCATCCTCCAAATCCAACCCACATCAGCCACCTCAGAGCGCAACTGGTCTTTGTTTGGGAACACACACACACACACCAAAGCACGCAACAGCCTGACCAATACAAGGGTTGAATAATTGGTGGCAATCCGGGCAAATTTGAGTCTTTTTGAGTCTGACAACGAGACATCCTCAACAAGGTTGAAAAGTGACAGTGAAGATGAGGCCTCAGAGTCTGATATTCAAGAGGTGGACATTGAGGAGGTCCAGGGAGAAGACATGGAAGCCTGAGAGGAAAACAAGCAAAGCTTAAGTTTCTAGACTATCATTTTACAGATGTAAACTCAGCAAAAAAAGAAACGTCCCTTTTTCAGGACCCTGTCTTACAAAGATAATTCGTAAAAATCCAAATAACTTCACAGATCTTCATTGTAAAAGGTTTCCTCAATGTTTCCCATGCTTGTTCAATGAACCATAAACAATTAATGAACATGCACCTGTGGAATGGTTGTTAAGACACTAACAGCTGACAGATGGTAGGCAATTAAGGTCACAGTTATGAAAATGTAGGACACTAAAGAGTTATTTCTACTGACTCTGAAAAACACCAAAAGAAAGATGCCCAGGGTCCCTACTCATCTGCATGAACATGCCTTAGGCATGCTGAAAGAAGGCATGAGGACTGCAGATGTGGCCAGGGCAATAAATTGCAATGTCCAGACTGTGAGACACCTAAGACAGTGCTACAGGGAGACAGAATGGACAGCTGATCGTCCCCGCAGTGGCAGACCACTTGTAACAACACCTGCACAGGATAGGTACATCCGAACATCACACCTGCGGGACAGGTACAGGATGGCAACAACAACTGCCCAAGTTACACCAGGAACGGAAAATCCCTCCATCAGAGTTCAGACTGTCCGCAATAGGCTGAGAGAGGCTGGACTGAGGGCTTGTAGGCCTGTTGTACGGCAGGTCCTCACCAGACATCACCGGCAACAACGTCACCTATGGGCACAAACTCACCATCGCTGGACCAGACTGGCAAAGACAGGACTGGCAAAAAGTGCTCTTCACTGACGAGTCCTTGTTTCACCATGGGTGATAGTCAGATTTGCGTTTATCCTCAAAGGAATGAGCGTTGGATCGGCGTGTGAGGGCTTGGGCCATTCCCCCCAGAAATGTCCGGGAACTTGCAGGTGCCTTGGTGGAAGAGTGGGATAACATCTCACAGCAAGAACTGGCAAGTCTGGTGCAGTCCATGAGGAGGAGATGCACTGCAGTACTTAATGCAGCTGGTGGCCACACCAGATACTGACTGTTACTTTTGATTTTGATCCCCCCCTTTGTTCAGGGACACATTATTCAATTTATTTTAGTCACATGTCTGTGGAACTTGTTCAGTTTATGTCTCATTTGATGAAGTTGTTCATACAAATATTTACACATGTTAAGTTTTATGATAATAAACACAGTTGACAGTGAGAGGACGTTTCTTTTTTGTTGAGTTTACGTTGAAAACGTTTTTGGGAGATGCGATGGATCATTGGGGATCATTCAATATTCCCTTTCATTTGTTGTTCAGTGAAATCATCCCATGTAAAGAATCAACTCATTTAATTACAGTTCAATTTGTAACTAAATCGTTTTTTAAAAATTTCTATGGAAGGATTTAATCATTTGCAATCATGTCTACTTATGATTAGTTAAAGTTAAAAGATGTATGTTTCTGTCTCCATATGATATGGTAAATGTATCCAATGCAACAAAAAAACATCTACATTTAAAAGGTATTAATATTCATGTGCACATATTTCCATAAATTCCCATGGAAAGTTTCAACCTCTGAATACTCCCCAAAATGTGCAACCCTACTGGCTAGTGTCATTTTATGGTGAGGCGTGAGGTGAGTTAGAAGAGAAATGTGTCTCACTGCCACTTGAGAGCTCTATTGCCTGGAGCTGTTGACCATGTAATGTCAGGTCCTATACTACAACAACCACATCCCACGTCCTCACAGTAGTAGAATACAAAATGCATTCACAGTGCTCTGTTGTAAACGTTGCTAGATGGAAATCAATGGCAGCAAACATGTCTGGGTCGATGGGAAAAGTCATTAGCTTTCATTCTGGCAAATTGATAAATGCCAGGTACATCTAATCAAACCAACTCCCTGAGTTTTGTTTTCCAAACATGGACTGGTAGCACCTCTCTTTTATACAAGGTAGAGTGATATTAGAGAAAAAGGCTACATTTGTGTTTAGGGAGTAGGCTAAGTCTGTGTTTGTGTGTGAAGCCAGGCGTTGGAGGCTATTAAAGAGTTCTCTGCTCACGCCTCCAGAGAGATGGGTTAACTGTTGTAAAAAGAACGGAATAGATGGATAAATAAACATTGTATTCCAGCGTTGTTTCACTGATCTGTGACTAACTGGGTAGCCATTAAGGTTTAAAAATCCCAAAGCGTGAAACAGACTGGAACGCATTGAGCCTCAGCTCAGCAGAATAGATTTTCATTTCCTTAATCAACTTCCTTATTCATCCTTTTTTATCAAGGGGGGGGTGGGGTATGTAAGCAGCACATGCAGGAAGGAGGGAAGGAGATAGGCTCAAACGGAGGAGAGAGCAGGCTCCCCTGTCCCAACAGTATTTACAGATAGCTGTCATTACAGCTGATGGGATTCTGACTCTGCTGCTGTACATGTGTCACTACGTCTCTCTCTTCCCTCGTCTGCACGTCTTTCTGATCATAAACACGCAATGCACTTGTAACAGTTAATCAAACCCAGTATCTGCTTTGAAAACCTATTCCACACATACACACCCTGGATGAATAATACATGGATGAATAATACACCACTGGCTTTTAGGCATTGACCGCCTGGTGATACCAAGCAGCAGCTCCACAGGCTGGATGTTTATACAGAGAGAAGGATTACAAAGCTCTCAGGATGAGTTTGTCTCCTCGCCGTGACGCTCAAAACCCTCGCCGTGGCGTGTTGCTTGCAATGAGACATTTCGCGTAGCAAGTGCCATTGCCATTTTAAAATGACCGCCCCAAATCTGAGACGCAGCTAAATTTGACATGCCAGTCTGCGCTGGCCTTGCTCTGGCAGTGGAGGCAGGCACTGTTTATTCAAGTCAAATAAATGGGTTGTGAATATTCTACTCTCGTGACATTTTTGTGGATTTTGTGGGGGGGGGGGGGGTTGTTCTCAAAGCCTTGTCACTCATGGGGCCTCGTCTGTGCGTGCGTGTGTGCATTTGTGCGTACGGAGCATGTGTCTGCACAGAGAGAGAGAGAGAGAGAGAGAGAGAGAGAGAGAGAGAGAGGGAGAGAGAGAGAGAGAGAGAGAGAGAGAGAATGGTATGGAAAAGGCGAGAGATAGAAAACTGAAGCAATAGAGAGAATGTGAAAGTGAGAGAGCGAGAGAGAAAAGAGACCTGGAGAGAGTCGAATGGAGAGAGCGGGAGCGGGAGAGGAGGCAGGAGACGAGTAGTGCCAGCCAGGATGAGTTTGAGACTGAAACCTGATTGGCTGTGCCAACCACAAAGAGCTCTCATCTCCCTCTGTGATTGGTTGCCCAGCACTACCTCAGCACTCGTTCCCTACACTGTGATGATATGCTGATTGTGCTATTTACACTTTGTGTAGCTGGATGTGTTACAACAGGCAGGGACAACTGTGGCCCTCCAGGACCAACCACACTCACATCCCACAAGTTTTACTGATAATTTCAGCCCTGTGGACTCACACACTCTCACAAAGGAGAAGAAGAAATAAAGTGTTTTCTTTACTGATTAATGTCTCTCCTGTTCTGTAGTAGCGGAAAGTGCTTGGAAAAGTGGAGTAGTGTCTCCTTCTCCCTCAGAATCCTCTTCTCTTAGGCCTGTCACGGTGTCCATTTTCTGCTCTTGACCTCCACCCTGACACAGAGCCCTACACACCATCCCCTCTCTCTCTCTCTCTCTCTCCCTGAAACATCCCAGTGATCTTACACCCTGCTGGAGCGTGGCATCCACACCATTTCTTTCAGATCCTTTTTTTGTCTATTGAAGAAAAGCGTGGTCCCACTGTGAAACATTACGGTCAGGGCCGATTAAGATCTTTGTCTCGCTGCAGCGGGGGAAAAAGGGACGTGCTCTTTGTAACCTAAAAAAAGACTGGAGATAAAACAGATGAAATCCTTCCCCCCGAAGCCCCAGGCAGGCAGCGCTGGGGTGTGGTGATGGTGATCCCAGAGCATGAGCAGCCTCATTGGCTCCCCTTCTCTCTCTCTCTGTTCCCCCTCTCCCTCTCACATGACCTAGTCTGAAGGGGATCGGGCTTAGGGGAGAAAGTGGCACCAGGAAGTGTATCGACACAATCTTTTTTTAGGAGATGGACATAATGTAGCAATCCCACCCTACACTAGAATTATCCTTGTGTATACACAGCTTACATTTACAAGGTCCTTTCTTAAACCGTCTATTGCCTTTCCTCTGGCCTGAATAGGCTTGGTGAGGATTACATCATTTAGGCACGTTTTGGAAGAGAGAGCGAGACAGAGAGAGGAAGATAAAATGTCCTTTTGTGGCTCTGATCTGCCGCCTGCCTGCCTGCCTTCAGTGTCTTTACTCTCTGTCCTCTCTCTCTCAGGCCTGTCAAGGAAGAAGCCATATGGCCAGGCTTCCCCTCGCTCCCTCTCTCTGTCCCTCCTTCTCCCTCATTGAAACACATCCTACAGGAAAATAGTAAAGCCACTGGGATCTTACGGGTTCCTGTCTGTACAATAGGGTATCGCTGTGTGGGTGGCCGTGGCAGATGCTTTGTCCATCCCCATCCCTTTCTCTCTTGCTACATCCCCCCTTCTGTTTATCTTTTATCCCCCCCCCCTCTCTCTCACCTAATTTCATCCATCCCACTCTCTCTATCTCTCCCTCTTGGTGGTGTTTGTCTGTTTGGCCAGGTCACTCACCTCCCTCCACGTCAACTAAATGTATTCAAACAGCAGTTGTCGGCAGAGATGAAGTATCTGTTTGGTGTCGGCAGGAAAGGGTCAGAGTTGGCTGGTAACGAAGAGCAGCCACAGAAGAGCAGAGCAGACAATAAATCACGCAGGCTGTGCTTTGTGCTGCTGGGCCTGACGGACCCACTGACCTGCGACTCAGGGGATACTTTGTTTTTTAAATGAGCCGGCTTGACCTTACTGCTGAATAAACGCACATTTCAGAAGCACAGAGATTCTTCTTTCCTCCCAGTAAAAATGACTCTAAGTTATATTTTAAAGGACAGAGGAATATTTGAACAGAGGGAAGAGAAAACACTACACAAATATTTTATTTTTCTGTTCACCTTTTTAGCCCGTCACAGGAATTAATTTCAGCATTAGGAATGCTAACACTGATGTTTGGCCAAAAGATATTGCCAGTGCAATGATCCCTAATAAAGATAAAAATAGCAATGAGTGCTCTGAATGAGGAGAGACATTTAACATTAGCCCTGGCAAACCCATCTGATCCCATGCTGCGGGGATTGAGTCTCTTTGAAGGAGACGAGAAAAAAAGACTGGAGGTTCATATTAAGGTTGCTAATAAAATAGCCTTAACACAAAATAGCTCGCTCTGTGAAACTGCTTTCTTGAACACTGCACTACTACTAGTTGTTATGCTCCATTTGCAATCAAAATGGTATTGTTGTGCATAGAGGTTGGCAGAGGGATAATGTTGTGAGAAATATGAACAGGGGGGCCTGGTGTGGTGTTGATGCGGCACTGTCTCTGTGGTAGAGCCAGACCCTGGAGGTAGATGAGATGGCTGCTGTACACAGGCCCAGCGTGAGGCCCGGGACGGGGACAGACAGTCAGCGACCCCTCCAGGGAACGGCGTACGTGTGAATCCCTCTGGTAGAGAGTAGGGAGAGGGGGGCTGTAACCGTCTCTCAGAGCTCCGAGATGATTGACAGTGATGTAATTGTCTCTGCTGCGCTTTCTCGTCCCGGACGCCCCGAGACGAATGGCTCTCCTCCCACCAATAAAGGCCTGTTCACTTTGCAGTCCTCCATCAGCGCCTGGCCCAGCCCGCGCTGAGCCGCTCCGCGCTCACAGCCTCATCACCAGGCGAGACGAAAGGGCAGCTACTCAGATGTCTCATCAGCGACAGACAGCCGGGAGAAAAAAGAATGGCAAGATGAAAAGAGGGACTAGCTAGGGCCAGATCACTGCTTATTGTGCATCATGAACCCCCCCCCCCCCCAGAACAGAGTACAGGGGGGACGGGAAGGTCAGTGTGACGGACACAGCTGGGCCACGGAGAGAGAGAGAGAGAGAGAGAGAGAGGGAGAGAGAGAGAGAGAGAGAGAGAGAGAGAGAGGAGAAAGAGAGGGAGAGAGAGAGAGAGAGAGAGAGAGAGAGAGAGAGAGGAGAAAGAGAGAGGGAGAGAGAGAGGAGAAAGAGAAAGAGAGAGGGAGAGAGAGGGAGAGAGAGAGAGAGAGAGAGAGAGAGAGAGAGAGAGAGAGAGCGAGAGAGAGAGAGAGAAAGGAGAAAGAGAGAGGGAGAGAGAAGAGAGAGAGAGAGAGAGAGAGAGAGAGAGAGGAGAGTGAGAGGCCTTCCCAACGGTGGAGATAGCCTTTGATCAGGCATGTCGTTCCATCGCCAAGGTGACCCGTACACCCAGACCACGTCCGCCTGCTCACTCTCTGGCGCCGCGGCGTGCGGTTCTGACCGTGGCCAGCTAATGGCCGCTCCCTGCGCTACCATCAGACTCTCTCCGCAGCCCACTGCTGTGCGTCACGCCATATGGAGACCAGCCACCCCCGCTCAATGCCTCGTCCAAAATGAAAACTGAAGAAAATCTCTGTTACATGGCCATGTCAGACTCCTACTATGAAGTCACGCTCTGGGAAATGCTTTTAGTAGTTTTATCAGTAGGGTTTGTGCCCTTGTGAGTCCTCTCTGGACCTCTCCACTCTTGATGAGGTTGCTCTGGCCCTCAGTCAGAGAGGTAGAGCTGGACTGTAGTGGACTGCCCAGTGAGAGGCCCTCATTCAGAGAGGTAGAGCTGGACTGTAGTGGACTGCCCAGTGAGAGGCCCTCAGTCAGAGAGGTAGAGCTGGACTGTAGTGGACTGCCCAGTGAGAGGCCCTCAGTCAGAGAGGTAGAGCTGGACTGTAGTGGAGTGCCCAGTGAGAGGCCCTCAGTCCGAGAGGTAGCACTGGACTGTGGTGGACTGCCCAGTGAGAGGCCCTCAGTCAGAGAGGTAGAGCTGGACTGTAATGGACTGCCCAATGAGAGGCCCTCAGTCAGAGAGGTAGAGCTGGACTGTAGTGGACTGCCCAATGTGAGGCCCTCAGTCAGAGAGATAGAGCTGGACTGTAATGGACTGCCCAGTGAGAGAGAATACTATAGGAGGCAGCAGGGCCAACACTGCCTTCCCCAGTAGACTGTAGACTGGGCTGTATCCCAGCTTTGCTCTGGCTCCTCTTCCACTTCCTCCACTTCCAATATTTCGGATCCCAACCGCAGACTCAGAGAAGCAGCAAGGCATACTGACACTGGAGTTAATTAAGACTTGAATCCAGCGTGAGAGTGTCAGTGGAATATCGTTCAACAAAGGCAAAGTCAGGCATATCAAGACATGGGAGGAAGGGGGATGGATATTAGGATGTGAAGGAATACAACACAAGGATAATATTTACCCCTCCCCTCCCAGAGGTCACTGTGCTTCGCTGGTGCAGTGTTGTGAGGCGTGATCATGAAAAGGCCGTGGCTGTTCAGGCTGCTTTACCAAGCTGGGTTCACTTACTAGACTGTACGCAATGAGAAACTGAACGCCTGAGTTCATTTTCTGAATAAGGAAAGCATAATCAAAAGCCGTGTCTGACACGAAGAAGAAATACATTTGCCACAATAACGAGCAATGCACCAAGGTCCAAATTGACTACAGAGAGGAGAGGATATTATATTGGAGATACGTTAGGGCTTGTTACTTAAAATAACTGGTCTATCACTGTGGCACGACTTGAACAAAATAGGACAAATTCTGAAGGTATTGGAATCTGTCTAGTCCCCTAGCTAAGATGTGGGGGTTTTTCAAACCTGATTTGGTCACTTTTCCATTTCTGTGACCGAGGTTCAGGTTCTGGGTATGGAGTGACTTGGATGGGATCTGTGATGGGGCCTGCTGAGATATCCTGTTGGAACAGCCAGGCAGCAGACCTGCACATTGGCCTGACATCAGAGCAACTATGCAGTGAGCCGGCTGCAGGAGACCGAGGGGTCTGCCATATTAGGGGGAGGGGTTATTATGGAATAAGTGGGACAACTCCCGGCAGGCCCAGTGAACACCAGCCAGCCAATAATGATAAAAGAGCAGAGGAAGTCCCAGTGCTGCTGCCTTATTGAAGATTACCTTAGTACCTTTAAACTGACTCTCTGTTTGCCCTGGCCTACGCATCATATATTTTAACACTCCATCCCTTCCAGCCAGGTTGAAATAAACTAAGACCTACTGCATGTGGTGTACCATTGGATTCTGTCTTTGTGAGAAATTAATCACGACAGTGACAAATATCAATATCATTGTATTTTCTTAACTACATACTAGCATGTGTGCAAACATTCAGTACATGTCATATGACACCTTCCCAGCCTTTTATTAAACACAAACATATATTAAATCCTATCTCCTCTGAACCACTCGGCTGACCCAGAAACTCCAATCATGCGTCCACTAATTCCCAAACACAAGCACTTCTATCGCTACTCAGATGCAAATTACTTCACACTTACAAGACACATTTGGAGTGATATTTTTCTCTGGTCAGAGCGGCTCAATATCTTGCCACTTAATATGCTGGCAAGTTAAATCAACATGAGCTGAAATCCAGGCGATCACAGGCACTTTAGCTGCTCACGCAGGAGCATGGTGGC
This sequence comes from Oncorhynchus nerka, assembly GCF_034236695.1. NCBI lineage: Eukaryota > Metazoa > Chordata > Actinopteri > Salmoniformes > Salmonidae > Oncorhynchus > Oncorhynchus nerka. The sequence continues at coordinate 68,133,553 of NC_088422.1, read as the reverse complement.
CGGTACTATGCTACGGCGCTCCACTACTCAGAGGCAGCAGGAGGGCCGGATAGATCTCCAGCTCCACTACTCAGAGGCAGCAGGAGGGCCGGATAGATCTCCAGCTCCACTACTCAGAGGCAGCAGGAGGGCCGGATAGATCTCCAGCTCCACTACTCAGAGGCAGCAGGAGGGCCGGATAGATCTCCAGCTCCACTACTCAGAGGCAGCAGGAGGGCCGGATAGATCTCCAGCTCCACTACTCAGAGGCAGCAGGAGGGCCGGATAGATCTCCAGCTCCACTACTCAGAGGCAGCAGGAGGGCCGGATAGATCTCCAGCTCCACTACTCAGAGGCAGCAGGAGGGCCGGATAGATCTCCAGCTCCACTACTCAGAGGCAGCAGGAGGGCCGGATAGATCTCCTGTGTTCGTTATGAGGCAAGAGAGACTTCCTCCAATCAGCCTGGTAGGCACTTATCATAAGGATGCCACACACACACACTATCTTCACACACACTGCTCGCACACACTGCTCACACACACTGCTCACACACACTGCTCACACACACTGCTCACACACACTCACTCCTGCAAGCAGCCCATGAAGTGACTTCTTATCAACTGTAAGCCATTATGTCCTCTATGTTGTCTTAGGAATTCAGCATTCCCTGTGTTGTCTCTCCAACCCCCATTGTCACACCTCTGAGAAGCAGAGGTTATATCCTGTAGGTCTGGTATCTGATTGGAGGTTAACTTCACAGGAATGCTATTGGTCAACAACTCAGATGCTTCTAAAAGGGTCTTTCTCTTATGACTTGCTGTGGCGAGATACCTACACTCTCTCTCTCCCTCTCCCATGCGCTATGGGCTTTGGCACAAGCCATGGTTTCTTTGTCTCTCTTTTTCTAATTGATCATGCTGAGAACAGTGCTTTGTTCATGTCTGTATTGCCTTGTAACTCAAGCTTTATGCCTTGTATGTAAACGCCGGAGATGAAAAGCAGGTAAGGGGAGTTGAACATTTAATCAGGAACAGACAAAGAGCAAGACAGAAACAGGGTCAGCCCACGGATGCACAACAATCAATACAGCCGCGGGGAACAGAGCTGGGGAACTGCTGGGGAGCCTGGCGCCCTCGAGCACCAGGGGGGAACAGAGCTGGGGAACTGCTGGGGAGCCTGGCGCCCTCGAGCACCAGGGGGGAAGAGCAGGAGCAGTAATGTTGTATGTGAATCCATTCCTTGTTCAATGCAATTAAATATCTGCCTTTGATATAGATCATCTCAGACTTTTTTAACTCAACTAATGGTGTTCTTGCATATTGCTAAATAATCTTTATGGAGTCAGATAATTCCTTAAATAGGTTAGTTACTTACACGGAACCCAAACCGGCTGCGTGCGTGCGCCAACGTGCGCTATCGTGCATACATTTATTTTGTCCCCCTACACCAAACGCGATCATGACACGCAGGTTAATTTGGGGACAGGTCAAAAAGCATTAAACATGTATGGCAATTTAGCTAGTTAGCTTGCACTTGCTAGCTAATTTGTCCTATTTAGCTAGCTTGCTGTTGCTAGCTAATTTGTACTGGGATATAAACATTAAGTTGTTATTTTACCTGAAATGCACAAGGTCCTCTACTCCGACAATTAATCCACACATAAAACGGCCAACCGAATCATTTCTAGTCATCTCTCCTCCTTCCAGGCTTTTTCATCGTTTAACTTATATGGCGATTGGCATCTAAACGTTCATAGTTTTACCACGACAACTGGCAACAGTTCGTCTTTCAATCACCCACGTGGGTATAACCAATGAGGAGATGGCACGTGGGTACCTGCTTCTATAAACCAATGAGGAGATGGGAGAGGCAGGACTTTCAGCGTGATCTGCGTCAGAAATAGAAAGAAGTTCTATTTTAGCCCTCGGCATCGCAGACACTCGTTGGCGAGCGTGAGCAGTGTGGGTGCAATAATTGAATAACATGGATTTCTAAATTTATTTTGCGATGGTCAGCAAGTTCATCTTATCACGAGTGGAATGGGAGGTATATGTAACACACTGTACATACACATATCAAATATTACTGCCCACTACACAATCACGTCTGTACATTAACACGAAGGGGGCCAAGCACACAGACATACGAGGACACACAGACATGCAGGAAAGCACGCATGCGTTGACATATGCATTCACGCACAACAAACACACACACTGTCAGTTACAGTATTCTACAGATATGCCATTCCTATTAGTGTTTTCTGTAGACTATGTTACTCTGTGTGACAGTGTGGCACTATGGAGTATGTCCACATGTGAAGAGTGGGAGCTTGTGGCTCTGTGTGACCCGGTATGTTTGTGTAGGTCCATATACTGTACATGCTGTGTATTTGTAGTTGCTAGTAGTAGCTGTTTACATGGTGGATGGCTGGCTGGGTTGTTCTCTTTGGCTTGTGGATGAGCTAGCTAGCATACACGGATTGAACCACTCCCCAGGCAGGGAGAGCTGTGAGGGGGAGGCAGAGGAGGATGTGAGGAAGATGGGAGCAGACAAATGCGACAAGGCGGAAAAAGCATAGAGAGAACGTACGCGCTCAGCTCACCCTGGAGTCCTGCTCAGCTTATAAACTACTGTTCACACACACACACACACACACACACACACACACACACACACACACACACACACACACACACACACACACACACACACACACACACACACACACACACACACAGAAAGTCAACGTCAATGTTTATGGAAGCTGTGTGTTTGTTTGTTTGTGTGTGTGAGTGTGTGTGTGTGTTCCATCACACTCAGATGTGTACAACGGAGAACAGGGAAAAGGACATGGTGGTGCTGTCCCATACACTGCAGGTCAGGCTCTAATCTCATTGGTTTAACTCAATAACAGAATGGTCAGTTTTCGCCATGTGAGTTCTTGGCGCCCCGTCCCTCCACTGACATCTTAAGATGAATATCCACCTCTTTAAGGAATACCTAGGATAGGATAAAGTAATCCCTCTCACCCCCCCCCCCCCCCTTAAAAGATTTAGATGCACTACTGTTCCACTGGATGTCATAAGGTGAATGCACCAATTTGTAAGTCGCTCTGGATAAGAGCGTCTGCTAAATGACTTAAATGTAAATGTAAATGTAAGAGAGAGGGGGAAGTGTTAGGAACCTAAGAGCCAAGGGAGAAGGACCAGGCAGCAAGTATGCTTGTTCATAAGGGACCTGGCTAGACTACAGTAGCTGTGCGTCTCTCCTTTCATAGAGTAGAGTGTGTGGCATATTCAACTGGCTGACAAACAGTGTTCGCATTCTTCAAATTAGTATAACATGTAAAACAATGGAACACATTTTCAGAAATGGGCAATGAGCAGATTTCTTTCTTTCTGTTCTATCCTCACCTCTCCCGCCCCCTCCCTCCCTCCCCCTTTTCTCTCCTCAACCCCCTCCCACCTTCCCACTCTCCATCCCTCCCTGCACCTTCCATCTCTCTCTCTCCCTCTCTCTCCCTTTCCCTCCCTCTCGCCCTCCCTCCTCTCCCTCCCTCTCTCCTGCAGCGGGGAGGTTGGTAACGGTGTAGAGTTTGACAGAATCAGATCTTGTGATCAATCAGAGTTCCACAGTGACAATGAGATGTGGTGACTGGTGAGAGGAGACAGAGAGCTGCACACACACACACACACACACACACACACACACACACACACACACACACACACACACACACACACACACACACACACACACACACACACACACACACTGAGACCTGGGACCCATAACCGAGATGAATATCGGGACACACAACACACTCACACTGTCTTGAGTAAACGGAAAACAGGAGCTCACACGTCAATAACACATAGGTAACACCGGTAAAAATATCTCTCCCTCTCTGTCTCTCTCTCTCTCTCTCTCTCTCTCTCTCTCTCTCTGTCTCTCTCTCTGTCTCTGTCCCCCTCTCTCTCTCTCTGTCTGTCTCTGTCTCTCTCTGTCTCTCTCTCTCTGCCTCTCTCTCTCTCTCTCTCTCTCTGCCTCTCTCTCTCTCTCTCTGTATCTCTCTCTCTCTGTCTCTCTCTCTCTGTCTCTCTCTCTCTCTCTCTCTCTCTCTCTCTCTCTCTCTGTCTCTGTTTAAGGGGCTTTATTGGCATGGGAAACATGTGTTAACATTGCCAAAGCAAGTGAGGTAGAAAAATTAACAGTATACATTACAGTAAACAATGTCAAAACAGTAAAGACATTACAAATGTCATATTATACATATATATATATATATATATATATATATATATATATATAAATATATACACAGTGTTGTAACAATGTACAAATGGTTAAAGAACACAAGGGAAAATAAATAAGCATAAATATGGGTTGTATTTACAATGGTGTTTGTTTTTCACTGGTTGCCCTTTTCTTGTGGCAACAGGTCACAAATCTTGCTGCTGTGATGGCACACTGTGGAATTTCCCCCAGTAGATATGGGAGTTTATCAACATTGGATTTGTTTTCAAATTCTTTGTGGATCTGTGTAATCTGAGGGAAATATGTATCTCTAATATGGTCATACGTTGGACAGGAGGTTAGGAAATGCAGCTCAGTTTCCACCTCATTTTGTGGGCAGTGTGCACATAGCCTGTCTTCTCTTGAGAGCCAGGTCTGTCTATGGCGGCCTTTCTCAATAGCAAGGCTATGCTCACTAAGTCTGTACATAGTCAAAGCTTTCTTTAGGTTTGGGTCAGTCACAGTGGACAGGTATTCTGCCACTGTGTACTCTCTGTTTAGGGCCAAATAGCATCGTAGTTTGCTCTGTTTTTTTGTTAATTCTTTCCAATGTGTCAAGTAATTATCTTTTTTTTCTCATGATTTGGTTGGGTCTAATTGTGCTGCTGTCCTGGGGCTCTGTGGGGTGTGTTTGTGAACAGAGCCTCAGGACCAGCTTGCTTAGGGGACTCTTCTCCAGGTTCATCTTTCTGTAGGTGATGGCTTTGTTATGGAAGGTTTGGGAATCGCTTCCTTTTAGGTGGATGTAGAATTTAACAGCTCTTTTCTGGATTTTGATAATTAGTTGGTATCGGCCTAATTCTGCTCTGCATGCATTATTTGGTGTTCTACGTTGTACACAGAGGATATTTTTGCAGAATTCTGTATGCAGAGTCTCAATTTGGTGTTTGTCCCATTTTGTGAAGTCTTGGTTGGTGAGCGGACCCCAGACCTCACAACCGTAAAGGGCAATGGGCTCTAAGTATTTTTAGCCAGATCCTAATTGGTATGTTGAAATGTATGTTCCTTTTGATGGCATAGAATGCCCTTCTTGCCTTGTCTCTCAGATCGTTCACAGCTTTGTGGAAGTTACCTGTGGCGCTGATGTTTAGGCCAAGGTATGTATAGTTTTTTGTGTGCTCTAGGGCAACAGTGTCTAGATGGAATTTGTATTTGTGGTCCTGGCGACTGGACCTTTTTTGGAACACCATTATTTTGGTCTTACTGAGATTTACTGTCAGGGCCCAGGTCTGACAGAATCTGTGCAGAAGATCTAGGTGCTGCTGTAGGCCCTCCTTGGTTGGTGACAGAAGCACCAGATCATCAGCAACAGTAGACATTTGACTTCAGATTCTAGCAGGGTGAGGCCGGGTGCTGCAGACTTTTCTAGTGCCCTGTCTCACCCCACGACCCTATGTGAAGAAATGTGTGTTTTTTTGTGTGTTTTTTTAACTCTGTTTATTAAGTTTTACACACACACACACAGACAAGACAAAGCAATATAAATAATACACTCAACTAGAAAAAAAATACAAATAAAAATACAAATAAAAAAATAGCTTTAAAGATACCATACTTTAGACAAGTTAAACACACCAGGCAGAAGGCTACAAAGGTTAAAGGGCAATCTATAGTACAGGGACAGAGCAAGCACCTCACCATTGTTCCTGTAAACAGTCAAGGGATAAGGGTGGAGAAATGCAACCACTCACAGAGAGTCATGGCCACAGACCGACCATCCACTGGATCAAAAAAAAAGTTTACAATTCTTTAAAATTAAAATAAATAAAAAATCGAATGATTATTCATGTAGGCGTGAACAAAATGTAAAAATAACTGGGAAAAACAAGCTCACACTTCAGTCTCTGCCCGGGCAAGATGAACAAGGCATCTGCGGATCACAATCAATAAGCACATGGACCTTAATGCCCCCCCAGCAAAAATACAGAGAGAAGCTCCTCCAACCCTTAAGTCACAGACTTATTTTAGTATTAATTGGAATGTCAACAGAGGATGGACTGTTTAAAGTAAGACCGGAATGGAGCCCAAGCCTCATCAAACAGTTTGGGGTTCCCACGTGAATTGAATTGATTTTTTTCTAGTTTCAGAGAGCACAACACATCTCTCAACCAATATTTATAAGATGGGGGAGCTGCCATCTTCCAGTTCTGTAGTATTAGCCGTCTAGCTAAAAGAGTTGTATAAGCAACAGTGTCCGACTGGATTCTTGATAGGGGGTACCCATGGGCAGTACTCCAAAAAGGGCTGTAAGGGGAGACGAATCTATAACAGTGTCATATATATCAGAGAAACATTTAAATATTAATTCCCAGAAACCTGACAGTTTATGACAGCCCCAAAACATCTGCAACAGTGTGGCTGGTTCCATTTTACATCTGACACAGGTAGGATCAAAATCAGAGAATATTCTTCCAAGTTTGGCCCCCGACCAGTGGATACGGTGAACCACCTTGAATTGAATGAGGCTGTGTCTAGTGCTAAAAGAGGACGAGTGCACCCTTTGCAGCACATATTCCCAGGTTCTGTAAGTCATGAATGATTGCATATACATCTGAAATTGCGCCCCTAGGAAGCTTGTTCAGCTCCAAGATGCTCTCTATAGCTGTATTCGCAGGCCTATTGGGAAATCCAGGTGTGTTAGCTCTGACAAAGTTTCTAGTCTGGAGATAGCGGAAAAAGTGGGATTGGGGGAGAGGCCTAGTGAGTGCCAAATGCCAAAAGCCCCATCATTTAAAGATGGAGGAAATAAAATGTTCTGATTGATTGGGCCTGATAGAGAAAAGCCTCGGAGGCTAAAGGCTAAATGGAACTGATTCCAAATTTTAAGAGACTGCTTTACAATTGGGTTGACACACCTTTTGCCTAGGGACACTGGGAGAGACGAGCACAGCACAGAGGAAAGTGCTGCAGGTTTACACGATTCAGACTCCATCTGGACCCAGAGTGGTCTAGGGTCAGTAGGATCAGTCTGCAGCCCGTTCAGAACGGCTCTGAAATTCGCAGCCCAGTAGTATGTCTGAAAATTTGGTAGAGCTAAACCCCCCAATGACCTAGGCTTCTGTAAATGTGGTACCTTGCCATCCCAAATAAAATGCATGAATGTTTGATCCAGTGAAATAAAAAAAGATTTTGGAATAAAAATGGGTAAACATTGAAATAAATATAAAAATTTGGGCAACATTCATTTTAATGACATTAATCCTTCCGATAAGAGAAAGGGGTAGCGAATTCCAAAAAGTAAAAGATTGTTTCAATCTGTCTGCTAGAGCAACAAAGTTGCGTAGTGCAATGGCGAGAGGTTCGATTGCCAAAGCAAACAACAAGGGGGAGAGTGGGCAACCCTGTCTGGATCCGCAACATTCATTCAAGGTAAATGTGCATGTTTTTTGCCAATTTTAACCGCACACTTGTTGTTTGTGTACACGGATTTTATAATGTCGTATGTTTTACCCCCAACACCACTTTCCATCAATTTGTATAGCAGACCCTCATGCCAAATTGAGTCGAAGGCTTTTTTGAAATCAACAAAGCATGAGAAGACTTTGCCTTCGTTTTGGTTTGTTTGGTTGTCAATTAGGGTGTGCAGGGTGAATACATGGTCTGTTGTACGGTAATTTGGTAAAAAGAGAAATTTGACATTTGCTCAGTATCTTGTTTTCGTTGAGGAAATGTACGAGTCTGCTGTTAATGATAATGCAGAGGATTTTCCCAAGGTTACTGTTGACGCATATTCCACAGTAGTTATTGGGGTCAAATTTGTCTCCACTTTTGTGGATTGGGGTGATCAGTTCTTGGTTCCAAATATTGGGGAAGATGCCAGAGCTAAGGATGATGTTGTCTGTATATTTGATCATTTCATTAAGGATACCATCAACACCACAGGCCTTTTTGGGTTGGAGGGTTTTTATTTTGTCCTGTACTCTGTCTCTCTCTCTCTCTGAACTACTGGGAATCGGGGGGAGGAAGACTGCAACGCACCAGTTGAAAAGGGAAAGGATTTTTGAGGAGATCAATACACTATTTCTTTTAAAGTGTGAAATGTTGAAAGGCAAACAAGGAATTGTACTGAATAGCCAGTGAATGGTGTTTCTGTCGTAATATTAGAGTGAAATTGCACAGCATATGGCAAGAGTGTGAAAAGCAGCGTGGGGTTATGGGATTTGTTGCACGGTCTTACATCAGCCTATGTGTGAGAATGTACGCGCTTACAGTCTGTGTGAGTGTGTGTGTGTGTGAGTGTTTTGTGTGTGCGCGTTTGTGTGCACATACAGTTCCGTGTACTGTATGTGTGAAAGGCTGTGTATGCAGGAGTGTGTATTCATCTGTAAATACTGTGTGCTGAGTGTGATGAGTAATGTGCATGCGAGTTTAGCCTAGATGTCAGATACAATATTATTACGAAACTCAATGTTGTGTGTTTGAAAGAACACACTGTACACTCTGAATACAATGGGGTTGTGGAACAAGCAGCCGTTCTATTCAAGTCAACATCTAGCCAGGCGGTCAGGCAGCCAGGCAGCCAGGCGGTCAGGCAGCCAGGCAGCCAGGCGGTCAGGCAGCCAGGCGGTCAGGCAGCCAGGCAGTCAGGCAGCCAGGCAGTCAGGCAGCCAGGCAGCCAGGCAGCCAGGCAGGCAGGCAGCCAGGCAGGCAGGCAGGCAGCTATCCCCACTGCCACCCTCTGTTACTGCTCAAACCCAGAGCCTGTTCAGCAGTGACAGAGAGTTGGTGAGGGATCTACGGGACAAAGAGGATGAACAGGCTAACTGAAGGATGAGCATGTGATGGTCACTGACACACAGTACTGTACAGTGAGTCACTGCGCTTCTCGACTTCACTTTCTCCTCTAGATACAGGAACACTCCCAACTGTCCATAGTGGTCACTGAAATGCAGCCCATAGGACCTATAAGAACTGACGGGATGTTCACCATTGATTCGTGGAACCAAATGGGACTTCTTGCTGCCCACCAGACACGTTCACTGACTATTTCTCCCAACCCCTATCTATGCCTTTCAACAGCTGCACTGACTCTCTCGGTGGGCGCAGCCCCAGCACATCCCTCTGCCTTCATCCTCCGTGGTTCCAGGGAGGTCAGAGGCTTGCGGCAGGTGGTGGGAGACGGTGAGGAGGTGATGGTGGGGTGCCATGGAGCCGGCAGGCCAGGAGCAGGTTGCTGGGTTGTTGGATTGCTCTGCATACTGAGAGGCCTGATTAAACAGGGGCTTCCAGCCCAGGACCAGGATGTGTCCAGAGAACAGACAGAAGAGACAGAAGAGACAAGCGTGACGGCCCACACAACCTCTGACGCAGCTGCTGTTGGTCAGATGACACCCAAACTTCTCACCCCTCTCCTCCCTTTCCTCCTGCAGCCAGGCGCTCTCTTATGTACTGTCCAATTCCCGGCCTCCACTGTGACAGACCATTTTATGCACCCCCCCCCCTCCACATCCCACAATCCTGTGTGAGTGTCTCTGGAGCGTACCAAGTGCATTACGGTAATTGATGAGTGTTATCATGGCCAAAATAAAAATCAGATGAGTAAATCAGCCCATGATTGGGGAAATCTTTGGCGTGACACAGGGAGAGGATTTACGGAGCGTTGCTGACATGTGGTGATTGCTTTTAAGTCTCTTTGTTGTGTCTTTCTCCCAATGAGGCGAGGTGGGGGGGAAGGAGGCCTGTAGCCTGTAACCGTCTGATATGAGGAATAGGTAAGCAGGGGGACGACACTGATGCCTGCTCAAACGATTCCCATGGCTCATTGCATGTGTGCAGTTTGTCAGATTGGCCTGTCAGGAGCGTGTCCTTGCCCCCACTATCTCTGTGGCAACAGCAGGAGAGGAACCCATCAACACCTCGACACAGAGAGGCAGAGGTCAGCCATCCGCTGAAGACGATAATGGAATGATAATGGTGGAGTATGGGATGCAGAAATGGCTGAGCTTTATCCACAATATCTCCTCTCATTAACGTTCGCTGTTAATGCTGCTGTTTATGCTTGTGTTCTACACCAGCTCCCCCTAATTAGGCGTGCCGGCGTCTAAAAATACACAGCAAACTAAATTGTGGCGTGGAAAGTACATGCAAATCTGATGATGTACAGGAATAATGGGGGAGATTAATGTTGCGCTGCGGAGGAAAGTAATTGAGTTGGCTGTGTTGACACTAACGCACAGTGAAAGTCTTCTCTGTCGGTTGGTGAAGCTAGACGCTGTGTTGAGTTGTTGTGTGGATGGACGGATGCTGCACGGCACGCCGGGGATGCCGCGGCTCTGGCGGTGTTGGTTTTGTGTCGGTGGTGTCATGGTGAAGGTGTTAGCCAGGGTAAAGGAGCACCATGGTGGCATCTTCCTCTTGTGTAGCAGCATAGCCGAGCTGTCACTCACACTGGCCATGGACCACAGAGAGGACACAGGAATACTGCCCAGATACAATAGGCCACAACACAACTCAGAGGACAGCAAAGCTGTGGATAAGGGAGAACAGGGCTCTGGTCTGATGGAGTAGCGCTGACGAGGCCAGCTGACACTGTAGGTTTGGACAAGTATCATGCTCTAAATCCCCACATGCACAATAGAAATATGAGAATTCCAAAGTCCAATATAACACAATACATTAGAGTAGGAGTCAGATAGGAAGACACACAATCTACTGTTGAAAGAGTGAGTCAAGAGACAAATGTGTTCTACGAAAGCTGTCCCCCTCTCAGCCCATCCAGGCCTTCATCTGTCAAGAGACAGAGAGACAGACAGAGAGATACATGGAGAGAAACGAAGAGAGCGCGCACGAGAGAGAGATAAAGAGAGAGAGAGAGAGAGAGAGAGAGAGGGAGAGAGAAGGAGTCCAACATATGACTGTGGAGCTGTTTTTAGCATGTGTTGCGCGGTGAGTGGGTGTGGGCGTGCTGGCCGTGCTGCTTGCCCAACTCAGACTGGACCTGAGATCATTATCCTGTCCCCCCGCTGGACAGACCAGATCGGACTCGCCAGTGTCCGCTCCAGAACCCTGCCCCGGGGTTTACCGTCTGCTCTGCTAGCTTGCCCACTCACTTCATAGTGGACAGAATTACACCACGCCACATGCATGAGTTGAGGCCCACTACTATGATACTATTGGACTGTGTTATATAGTGCCTGGTCAAAAGTAGTACATTACTGTATAGGGAATAGAATAGCATTTCAGGAAGACACGTTGGACAGGGGAGCAGGTGTAATGGGGATTTGTAAACCCTGAGGGTTATAGGCTCAGCAGAGCCCCAGTGATCCATCTAGCCAGCCAGGCTGCTGCATGGTGAACATCCCCTTTCCTTTCAGAGTCCCTCCGTCCGTCTTTCCTTTCAGAGTCCCTCCGTCCGTCTTTCCTTTCAGAGTCCCTCCGTCCGTCTTTCCTTTCAGAGTCCCTCCGTCCGTCTTTCCTTTCAGAGTCCCTCCGTCCGTCTTTCCTTTCAGAGTCCCTCCGTCCGTCTTTCCTTTCAGAGTCCCTCCGTCCGTCTTTCCTTTCAGAGTCCCTCCGTCCGTCTTTCCTTTCAGAGTCCCTCCGTCCGTCTTTCCTTTCAGAGTCCTTCCGTCCGTCTTTGTTGACGGCTCCTTCTGATCAAGGTGACTTATGGCGGAGCGAGTGGTGCAATGACGTTCTGGTCAACAGCTCAGTCCCTGACAGATGACAGTGTTGGACAAGCTGCCACTCTATGCTGCTGATACCTCTGATAATTGGAGTCTCAGCATCGGAGAGGAGAGGTGGATGGGCTGGACAGATGAAGCCCTGGCCGGTCCCCAGTCAACGGATCGATAGTGTAATCGCGGAGTTCCAGGTGTTGTGGTGAGGTACTGCTCTGTCCGCCCGTCCGGCCGGTAGGTGAATACACAGAACGGGCCGGGCCCTCACCAGCCCCTGGGAAGGTCACGACTGAGGCTCTTTGTCTGTCCAGCAGCCCTCTTTTCTTTTTATTCCCTCTGTCTGTCTGTCTGTCTGTCTGTCTGTCTGTCTGTCTGTCTGTCTGTCTGTCTGTCTGTCTGTCTGTCTGTCTGTCTGTCTGTCTGTCTGTCTGTCTGTCTGTCTGTCTGTCTGTCTGTCTGTCACTCACAGTGTTGGTAAATATTGGAAATGTGCTCGAGCCCCTGGCAACAAAGACCTTTTCAACCAAGTGGTCATGTAGGAATGACCGCTTGTCCATTTCAGTCATGTTTATTTGGTATTCTGTTTCTCAGTTGTACAGTATTTTTTATCTCTCACAGTTGTATTTGCCTGATACCGCATTCTATTTGCCTATGTTCTGCCCGGCAAACACACAGACTACTCAACATCGGATTGAAGAGGCGAAGAGATTCCATAATTGCAATTTGCGCTCCTCAGAAGTCAATAGATGGTGACTTTATCAGCAGCCAACACACAGGAGGGTTTGTTCAGAGATAGTTAATTGAATAGGAAAATCAAGTCCTGGCTTCACACACGCCAAGTCATTTTCATATCACTCAAATGTCACCAGGTGTTGGGGTGACTGCCGAGAGCTCAGGCAGACTGGTCACCTGACAGGTACCATTAAGCACCGGTACTGAATAGAAGATGGAGGCCATAGACAGACGCTGTAATATATGTATTTCTGTGATGGAGGCTTTATGAGGCAAAATGAGAAATCCATGTGTTGAGTTTAGAGAGTACATACAGTGAATAAGAGGGGGATCTATCTGTGTGATCCCAGGGGGGGTATGGAGAGAGGAGATCATGGTTTGTAATCCACCATGGCTGTAGTGGTGGAGATGAGAGTGGATCAGTAGCCAGTAGGACATCTAGTCAGAACTCTGTGAGGGATTCACATTCATCCAACCTGTCGGGCATGGATCAACCCGGTAGAATGGATGTTTTGAAAAGAAAATATATTTAGACGGATCAGATAGTTAAGGCTGAAGGACAAAGGATTCCAGATAGGTCACTGGATTATCAAGAGACGGGCCGAGTAAATGGAAGAACACAGCCGGAGCCCCTTGGTACAATAAAGAGACTGATCGAGAGAATGGAAAGAGAGGTGAAGAAGAAAGTCAAAAGAAACAGAAAAAGGGGAGGTAGAGAGAAAGAGAACTAGCCAATTAGCAGGAAGCCAGCAGGTGTGGTTTTTCTCTGGAGCCCCCCTCCCTCCCTCCTCCATAGAGTCTCTCCATCCAGGCTGGGGGGTGTTGCTGTGCTTGCCTTAAAGAGCAGGGAGTTTCTATGGCAACCGCATGGCACGCTCTGTCTCCAGGGAAACGGAAATGTCACAGCTTAAGCGGTCTCACAGAAAGAGAGGGCGCGAGGGAGAGAGGGAAGAAGAAAAAGAAAGATGCAGGTAAGAGCAGAGGAAAGCGGCTGATGAGATCAATGTACTACTTCTTATCTTTGTGGCAAGGCTGTCACATTATCAACAAATGATCTGTACGATAAAATGTATCTGCTGACGTCTCCTCTGAGCCACCCACTTCCTCTCCAACCTGGTTTGTAACCTGTAGGAGATGAAGGAGTATACAATATGTGGGATCATTTGGAGACATTCCCTCAGTAGTCATGGCAGGAGTAAACCCATAGCCTTGTGTCCCTGAACGCAACAAAACACTAAAGGGCTTTTTAAACCCAATCAGGTTCCATTTGTTCATTCAAATATTTACAGCCACAAACAACTTTGACAAATGATGGCAGCCTGAGAGAAAGTCCACATGCCTGCTGTCGGCAACCCCTGAGTGGGTGAGTGTTGTATCAACGCCCTCGTTTGGTACAGAGCTGGAAGGAGCCTGAACCTCCGAATTACACATTAGCCAACCTTGGCCTGCAGAAAGCTCATTAACCGGAAGGGTTGCTGATTTCTCCACTACTAACACAGCATTAAGTCCTTTCCTGGAGGGCTGGACCCGTGGACTCATCAGCAGGTGTTTCAGCACCCCTCAAGGTCTCTGGTTAATCAGCGTAAACAAATGTTGTTGTTTTTGTCACGGCAGTGCCCGCTTTAGCTTAATGTAAGCCATGCCATTATGGTTATGGGCAAGGCCTTTACTTTCCCAAAAATTCTTTATTCATTTATATACTAATAGTGCCCCATCTGGGATAATTGACCTGTCTAAGTCTACCCTGTTGTGATGCAATGAGGTCATTTGAACTGCTCTGGAAAGTCACGGAAGAAATGAAAAGAGGGAGATGTGGAGGAAGGGAGAGAGAGAGAGACTGAGAGTGAAAGAGGGTGTCTCGGGGAGGGGGGTTGGCTGGCCAGCTAAACGGACCATTTCTCCAGCATGCTGCTGTGTGCCTGCCTGCCTGCGAGTGTGGCCCGGCCATGCCTAATTTACTTCCTCTTTTGTCGTTGTTGTCTCCATTCCTCGGTTGATTAAACCAACCTCGTGCAGCTATGCTCAACAAATAGCCTAATTGAGGACGACCTTGGTAAATGATATATCAGCCCTCTCCTCCAGAAGTGCCACCTGCACCAGCAGCAGCAGCCCCCCAGCCCATCACCCCATCAGCCCACGCACACAGACAGGCCTCGCATCAGCCAAAGTCATTTCTCGCACGACCTTTCCCACAAATCACTGCGGTGACACAACGCGGATGGATCACTGGAATGGGATACATTTGTAACACCTATAGTGTTCATCAGATACAAGCAGATACCCATCAATTATTCCCTTCCATTTGCTTCACGGCATCCAGCCCCACATCAGGACAAAATAAGTAAACAAAAACATTCATATCTACTCATTGCAGCAGCGGCAGCAGCCAGCGCCACACAGGATTCTCATTCAATTTCCTTTCCCCCACTTTCTTTGTCTCTGACTTTAGATGGGGGAAGGGGGAGGGAGAGGGGTTTGGTAGATTGTGTTCAAAGTGGCCTAGCTGCAGAGGATCTGATGGCTCTCTCTCTGTGCAGTCTCTGGAGGGATCTCTCACAGCACAGCACAGCATAGCACAGGATGCAGATGCCTGACTGGATGCAGAGAGAGATGCCAATGCCTTCATACATAATGAGCCTGGGCTCCAGCAGAGAGAGAGGGAGAGGGAGAGAGAGAGGGAGAGAGAGAGAGAGAGAGAGAGAGAGAGAGAGAGCGAGAGAGAAAGAGAGATGCAACACAAAGCAGCCAGCGTAGAGAACAAGCCATCGATGCCCTCAATTCTCTCTGTTTATTTGCCACCACCAGCCTCACCGTCCTCTCCTCTCATCTCCCCTCCGCACGGTTCATCTCGGCGCTGAGCGATGCTCCTGCCCAGTGGTATGTGTGACACCGATGTGTTTCTCAGGAGGGATGTGTATCCTGCAGGTAAACACCTGGAGGCTGAGAAATCACCCTCCCAAAGTCTGCCACGGACAGGACGGGGCTGCGGTGTGATGCGGTGTTAACAAAGTGAAACTCATCGTTCTGCCTGTCGCTGACTCCCTGCCTGGGCTCTGGGATGCACACAATCTCATACGCTCTGTGTGGCCAGGTTGAGAGGGATGATATAGGGAGATGTGGGGAGCACAGGGATATAGTAGGATCCCGCTTTCAAAGAGAAGGCTATATCTCCATCCTGGACACGTGGGAGCACTATGGAGGAGGGAGAGAGAGGCTGTATAGAACAGCGGGGAGGAGGTGACCTCTAGCAGAGGGACCCAGAGGACAGAGAACAGTAGATCTTAACCACCACGTCCCTCACATCACAGCCACATCATGGACACATCACAGCCCCTGTTGCCCTGGAGGCGGGACAGGGAAGCGCTGATCAAATAAATAGGTCATACCACCAATAAACAGCCTGAGAGGAAGGCAGGAAGGGAGTGAGGAAGGAGAAGAGACAGAGGGAATGCCATGTCCGTCACCCTGAGGAGAGGAGCAGTGAAGGGCCCACTCCTGTCATTCCAGAGGTCACTCACAACTCTCGGCGCTCATCACCGAGCCTCTCCCTACTTTTCACATCATCCACAACTCAACGACACCCTGTCAGGCCTCAGCTCTCCAAATCAAATGGCACACAGGGGGGTAATGCATACCGCAGCTCTGCTAGTGACAGAATACCATTGAAGAGTGAGTGAAAATCAATCCCTCAGGCCACTAACACCAGAATCACAACAGGGGGTGAGCATGTTCCCTACAACACAGCCGATTAATCCCTTAAGCATGGAGAGCCAGGCCCCATACGGCCCCCAGTCTCCACACTCACTGTGATCTGCCATCATACACACACAGGCCATCCAAAGGCACAAGGGCTTTAATCATTGTCTGGAAGGAGACAGCAGTCACTGGAGACAACTTTCATTAGTTAGTTAGGTTATAAACATGGAACGGCCATGACAATCTCTGTTCCTCTAGGACCAAACCAGGGATGCCGGGTGGAGGCAGGGAGATGAACGGCTGGGAGCAGTAGACGGGTTTCTACACACCCCTTTCTCTTTGTCTCTCTCTCTCTCTCTCTCTCTCTCTCTCTCTCTCTCTCTCTCCCTCTCTCTCCCTGTCTCTCCCTGTCTCTCCTCATCCCCATCCATACCTCAGAGCTGTCCTGACACCGCGGCCTGCCCTGCTTATAGAGAGCTTTCATTCATGCTTCTGACTGACGGGGAACATGCTGCTGTGATTTCAACAGGCCTGACTGGCCACAGGCCCCTCAGCATCCCAATGCTCTCTTTCTAACCAGGCCCTGCTCCCAAACCATCAATCAGCTGATGATTTTATCATGCAGAGATGTGTCAAAACCTCCAGCCCCCATGCCACGGGGCTCCTTGCCTCCCCTAATAATGTATTTGTTTCGCCACTTTCTAAATAACTCTGTCGTGGGATTTACTACCGAACTTCAGTTCGTTAATCTTTTACATGTGGTCCAATATCACAGGACTTCATTAAATAAATCATATCTCTCTCAGATGTTTGTAAATCCAATTACTTCTTTAACAAATTGGATTTCACTCTTATTATTTGTATTTTTTCCCTGCTGTTGGCTTTAATATCGGCGATCATGTGTTTTAATATCGCTGAGGATCATGTGTTTTAATATCAATATTGGTGTGTTTTAATATCATGTGTTTTAATATCGGGGATGCTGATCATGTGTTTTAATATCGGGATGCTGATCATGTGTTTTAATAATGCTGATCATGTGTTTTAATACCGGGGATGCTGATCATGTGTTTTAATACAGGGGATGCTGATCATGTGTTTTAATACAGGGGATGCTGATCATGTGTTTTAATATCGGGGATGCTGATCATGTGTTTTAATATCGGGGATGCTGATCATGTGTTTTAATATCGGGGATGCTGATCATGTGTTTTAATATCGGGGATGCTGATCATGTGTTTTAATATCGGGGATGCTGATCATGTGTTTTAATATCGGGGATGCTGATCATGTGTTTTAATATCGGGGATGCTGATCATGTGTTTTAATATCGGGGATGCTGATCATGTGTTTTAATACAGGGGATGCTGATCATGTGTTTTAATATGATGCTGATCATGTGTTTTAATATCATGCTGATCATGTGTTTTATGCTGATCATGTGTTTTAATATCGGGGATGCTGATCATGTGTTTTAATACTGATCATGTGTTTTGTTTTAATATCGGGGATGCTGATCATGTGTTTTAATATCGGGGATGCTGATCATGTGTTTTGATATCGGGGATGCTGATCATGTGTTTTAATATCGGGGTTTTATGCTGATCATGTGTTTTTCGTAATCATGTGTTTTAATATATAAGGATGCTGATCATGTGTTTTAATATCGATGCTGATCATGTGTTTTAATGCTGATCATGTTTTAATATCGGATGCTGATCATGTGTTTTAATATCGGGATGCTGATCATGTGTTTTAATCATGCTGATCATTTTTTAATATCGGGGATGCTGATCATGTGTTTTAATATCGGGGATGCTGATCATGTGTTTTAATATCGGGATGCTGATCATGTGTTTTAATACAGGGATGCTGATGATCTGATCATGTGTTTTAATATCGGGGATGCTGATCATGTGTTTTAATATCGGGGATGCTGATCATGTGTTTTAATATGATCTGATCATGTGTTTTAATACGGGGATGCTGATCATGTGTTTTAATATCGGGATGCTGATCATGTGTTTTAATATCGGGGATGTTCATGTGTTTTAATATCGGGGATGCTGATCATGTGTTTTAATATCGAGGATGCTGATCATGTGTTTTAATATCGGGGATGCTGATCATGTTTTTAATATCGGGGATGCTGATCATGTGTTTTAATATCGTGGGATGCTGATCATGTGTTTTAATATCTGCTGATCATGTGTTTTAATATCGGGGATCATGTGTTTTAATATGATCATGTGTTTTAATATCGGGGATGCTGATCATGTGTTTTAATATCGGGATGCTGATCATGTGTTTTAATATCGGGGATGCTGATCATGTGTTTTAATATCGGGGATGCTGATCATGTGTTTTAATATCGGGGATGCTGATCATGTGTTTTAATCATGCTGTTTTTTTAATATCGGGATGCTGATCATGTGTTTTAATATCGGGGATGCTGATCATGTGTTTTAATATCGGGGATGCTGATCATGTGTTTTAATATCGGGGATGCTGATCATGTGTTTTAATATCGGGATGCTGATCATGTGTTTTAATATCGGGGATGCTGATCATGTGTTTTAATATCGGGGATGCTGATCATGTGTTTTAATATCGGGGATGCTGATCATGTGTTTTTAATACAGGGGATGCTGATCATGTGTTTTAATATCGCTGATCATGTGTTTTAATATCGGGGATGCTGATCATGATGCTGATCATGTGTTTTAATATCGGGGATGCTGATCATGTGTTTTAATATCGGGGATGTGTTTTAATATCGGGGATGCTGATCATGTGTTTTAATATCGGGGATGCTGATCATGTGTTTTAATAATATGCTGATCATGTGTTTTAATATCGGGATGCTGATCATGTGTTTTAATATCGGGGATGCTGATCATGTGTTTTAATATCTGATCATGTGTTTTATATACAGGGGATGCTGATCATGTGTTTTAATATCGGGGATGCTGATCATGTGTTTTAATACAGGGATGCTGATCATGTGTTTTCATGTGTTTTAATATCGATCATGATGTTTTAATATCGGGGATGCTGATCATGTGTTTTAATATCGGGGAATGCTGATCATGTGTTTTATGATCATGTGTTTAATATCGGGATGCTGATCATGTGTTTTAATATCGGGGATGCTGATCATGTGTTTTAATATCGGGGATGCTGATCATGTGTTTTTAATATCGGGATGCTGATCATGTGTTTTAATATCGATCATGTGTTTTAATATCGCTGATCATGTGTTTTAATAATATCATGGGGGGATGCTGATCATGTGTTTTGTGTTTTAATAATATCATGTGTTTTAATATGAGGTTTAATATCGGGGATGCTGATCATGTGTTTTAATATCGGGGATGCTGATCATGTGTTTTAATATCGTGTTTTAATACAGATGCTGATCATGTGTTTTAATAATATCATGTGGATGCTGATCATGTGTTTTAATATCTGATCATGGTTTTAATATCGGGGATGCTGATCATGTGTTTTAATATCGGGGATGCTGATCATGTGTTTTAATATCGGGATGCTGATCATGTGTTTAATATCGGGGATGCTGATCATGTGTTTTAATATCGGGGATGCTGATCATGTGTTTTAATATGCTGATCATGTGTTTTAATATCGGGATGCTGATCATGTGTTTTAATATCGGATGCTGATCACGTGTTTTAATATCGATGCTGGGTTTTAATATCTGATCATGATCACGTTTTAATATGCTGATCATGTGTTTTAATATCGGGGATGCTGATCATGTGTTTTAATATCGGGGATGCTGATCATGTGTTTTAATATCGGGGATGCTGATCATGTGTTTTAATATCGGGGATGCTGATCATGTGTTTTAATATCGGGGATGCTGATCATGTGTTTTAATATCGGGGATGCTGATCATGTGTTTTAATATCGGGGATGCTGATCATGTGTTTTAATATCGTAGATGCTGATCACGTGTTTTAATATCGGGGATGCTGATCATGTGTTTGCTTGCATCACTGCAGCTGTAGACAGTGCAAAGGCCAGGCGCCCATTCAAGTGCTGCGATCTACTTCCTCTGCTCTACCTTAATCATATTGCAATGCTGCTCCAAGGTGTTTAAAGGACATTTGTGCATGACAAGATGCAATGTGTTGGACAAAACAGAGTGGGAGGAGACAGGAGGAGGCTGGCCCCACAGACACCATAGTGGGGAGGGAGACCAGTCGCAGATTAGGCCTACATCTGAATTATAGCCGTATTCCCTATATAGTGCACTACTTTCAACCAGGGCCCAGTGCACTATATAGGGAATAGGGCCCAATTTCAGATGCTGGGACTGAGACAAGGCAGTTCTGCTGGGCATCTTAACACACAGTGTGGCTGTAGAGCTCATTCTACAGGGAGTAGAATTAGACATAAAAAATAAAGATGAAATACCATAGAAAGAGCCCAACGCTGATGCATAGCTACCTTTGAACTCTGGTGGGAATAAACAAGTCTTTGCAGAACAGAAAGATCCCCCGTTCTACCTCTCATGTCATGTGATCTGTTCTCTTTGCACTACAATCAACACACATTCAAAATAGAAAAAGAGTTGTATAAATAAAACATGAAGCCGTAGAAAGTGAATTCTCAGTGGGCCGGCTCTGATAACGTAGCTCTTCTTCTTCGTCTTCACAACACAACTCTCCATGGAAGCGGTGTGGAGCAGCAGAGCAGAGTGGGAGTCCCCAGAGTTCCTGTGTCCACTCCGAGCGATGCTCTCTGCTCTGTGCCCCTCTCTCTGGGGATTGGGGAGGCACAAACACCAAACAACAGCTCCACATCGGTGCTCGTTCTTCTCTCACGTCTCCTCTGTTCAACATCTACCAACCTAACGTCTATGTATATATGTACATCTATGGAGCACGGCCCCCATTAAATGTGTGACTGGAAGGTGAGGAGGACGAGGAGCCCTGAGGTAAGGAAAGAAGAGGACGGGGGATGAGGAGGACGAGGGGGAGAGGGCTAAGTGGAGGGGCTTGTTAATGCTGTCCTTTAAAGCCCCCAGCCTCCAGGTGTTATCCCAGGCTGAACGGACGAGTCAAGGAGGAGAGCAGCTTGTCATCTCCGACCCACTCCTACCAGAAAGATCATTACTGCAAATGGACAGCAGTGGAAATTAAAAGCCTGCTCATTTGGAAGGAGACAGGAGAGCGAAAGCAGAGGAGAGAGCAAGAGGACAGACAGACACAGTTAGTTATTCTGTAGTTAATTTCTATTCTCCTGCTCCTCACAAAAGGAGAAGAGCCTGCCCATTGGTCTAACACAGTGGTTCCCAAACCTTTTATAGTCCCGTGCCCCTTCAAACATTCAACCTCCAGCTGTGTTCCCCCTCCAGCACCAGGGTCAGCGCGCACTCTCAGATGTTGTTTTTACCATCATTGTAAGCCTGCCACACACACACTATACGATACATTAATTAAACATAAGAATGAGTGTGAGTTTTTGTCACAACCTGGCTCGTGGGAAGTGACAAAGAGCTCTTATTGGACCAGGGCACAAATAATATAATAATAATAAATCATTTTGCTCTTTATTTAACCATCTTATTTGTTCATTGAAAATTGTGAATGACTCACCACAGGTTGAAACGATGCACATAACTCTGCAAGCTGAGTTGTATTGGAGAGAGTCTCTGTCTTAAATCATTTTCCACACACAGACTGTGCATGTATTTAGTTTTCATGCTAGTGAGGGTCGAGAATCCACTCTCACATAGGTACGTGGTTGCAAAGGGCATCAGTGTCTTAACAGCGTGATTTGCCATGGCAGGATACTCTGAGAGCAGCACCAATCCAGAAATGTGGCTTCTAATTAAATAACATTTTCACAGAACCTCTTGTTGCAATTTCGATGAGGCTCTCTTGTTTAGATATCGGTAAGTGGACTGGAGTCAGAGCATGAAAGGGATAACGAATCCAGTTGTTTGTGTCATCCATTTCGGGAAAGTACCTGTGTAATTGTGCACCCAACTCACTGGTCTTCGCTATATCACATTTGAAATTGTCCGTAAGCTTGAGTTCTTTTGTACACAAAAAAATAATAATAATGATGGAAAGACCTGTGTGTTGTCCTTGTTAATGCAGACAGAGAAGAGCTCCAACTTCTTAATCATAGCCTCAATTTTGTCACACACATTGAATATAGTTGCGGAGAGTCCCTGTAATCCTAGGTTCAGATCAGGCGAGAAAAAACATCAACCAGATGGGCCAGTTGTGTGAGAAAGTCATCATCAAGCAAGGGGTCAGAAAAGTGAAAATTATGGTTAGTAAAGAAACTTTAAGCTCGTCTCTCAATTTAAAAAAACATGTCAATACTTTGCCCTTTTTGTATGTTGTAAAAGTGTTACATGTTCGCTGCTCATATCATTGCATAGTGCAGAAAATACACGAGCCTTGCTTTAACAAAGTTAACCATTTTCCCTGTAGGGTCCAAAACGTTTTTCAAGCTGTCAGGCATTCCCTTGGCAGCAAGAGCCTCTCGGTGGATGCTGCAGTGTACCCAAGTGGTGTCGGGAGCAATTGCTTGCACGCGTATCACTCCACTATGTCTCCCTGTCATGGCTTTTGCGCCATCAGTACAGATACCAACATGAGCAGCAGCTACGTTTGGCTACATACGGACCGATGGTGGAATTCCCACGAGAGTAACAGTTAATGTGATTGGATGTTAATTATTTGACGAGGCTACCTGTATTTGACATTGTGTTGTTATTCCACTGAACACTAGATGGTTTAATTTTATTTTTAGCAGTGAAACGAGGCGACTCGGGCGAGAAAAAAACCTCACTCAAATGTATAGCCCAGTTGCAAAATATAAACTGACTGTTTGAAAATGCAAAAAAAAAAAGGAGAAATTGCCATATTTTACTTTAGCGTACCCCCGACGGCATTATATGAACCCCTGGTCTAGCAGATAGCAGGGTAGGTAATGACCCTTAATCAGAGGAGATGCAGTGCTCTCTCCTCTCCTGATGAGACCCAGCGGGTCGATGGGCAGGGCATTCTGAGCTTCAGCTCGGCCAGCAGCACAAATACCACATTAAAAGACCCTCATAAAGGAAGTAAGTCTGGGCATAAAAGAAGGGCAACACAAGCCAGAGAATCTGGGTCGGCAGGTTGGTTGGTTTTACACAGAGGTGAGGTGGACAAGGCAGGGCTTATCAGAACCCCAGATTGTGGGCGATGCCAACAGGAGCCCTGTGGCCGTGCAGAAAGCCCTGAGGGTGTAGCGTGACATGCCAGCTCCAGCCTGTCCCCTTCCTGTCCTGGGCAGGGGGTCGATGAGGCATGGGAGGGGGGGCAGACAGCAGGGTCACAGACAGGGGGTCCAACCCAGACCACATGGGCTCCACATGACAGCATCTACAGCCCCATCATGCCCCCTCTGCCCCCCCCCCCCCCCTGCTCTTCCTCACTGTCCCCCTGCCACCTTGCCTGACACTGCCATACTAATCAGGAACATACATACTCTACAGCACATACAAAGAGATGCTCTTAATGTTTTTTGTGTCCTACCCCCTCCCCCCCCCTCTCTCTCTCCCCAACCACACCCAGCCCTGCCTGCCATGATCTATTTATTTACCACGATCCTGAAAATATAGAGGGAAATGAAAACACACCTTTTTCATTATTTTCTTCTTCATTCAAGTGCTTTCCAGCTGACTAAAATTCATATTTATGCTAATGCCTTTACTCCCTCTCTTCCCCGTCTCAGGCCTCTTCACACTGGGAGAGACAGGAGACGGGCTAGAATTAATGACATTGCATCGGAGGTAATGTTTGTCGCGTTTCATTAGCTGGTATATCTTTAATTTCCAATAAACACAGTAATTAGGAGAGTTATCCGCGGAGACGGGGCCCGGGCTCCGCTGCTGCCGTGGTAACAGCTGTAACCAAATCTGCACCAAGGTAACAGCAGTCAAGGAGGGCTTTCAGCTTAACCAAATCCAGCCGAAGAAGGGGCTAGGATTCAATTATATAGAAATGAAGCCCACCAGCCCACCACAGATACCAGCTCTGGCAATTCACAAGAATAATATAGAAACAGAAACCTGTGAGAGCATCTGCAGGAAAGGAAACCTGAAGCGCTGGTCTATTTTCCTAGATCTATGTTAAACATATGCAAGAACACATCCGCACATCTGTGCTCTAAACATGTTCCATCTACACACATATAGATACACCCAGAGGCACACATGTTCTATTTCTTTTCAGTGTTTTTGATAGAAAAATGTTCATTTCCCTTGTCGTTCAAAGAACCTGGTCTTTCAAAGTGCTTAAAGGGGCAATTCACAGTTGCTATATCCATTTTTGGACTTATAAATGAATGATATGTACCCATTGTTTGTTGAAGAATACAATAACTCTCGTACCCCATCAGCACCCAAAATGTATGCTTGTTTTACTCTGTGAAGAATGTAAATGGAAACAAACATTGCATAGCCTCAAAACTTGTTTAAAAGTATACTTTTGATATCATGTATGGTCACTTCTTGCATCCATAGCTCTGTCTATGAATTTCACTTCTCCAGCCCCAGTCCTCAGCTTTTTACCGAAACAGTGGCGGGAGTAACTTTGTTATATTTCAACTGCGGATTGCCCCTTTAAGACTGGAGTAAAATGCAGAGAATGTTTTTTTTTTTTTTTTTAATCATCCACTTACGTATTACACAGAATCCTCCTCATTATTGAGCAGAAAGGGCAGGGGGAGGAATTAATCCTACACATTAAAATGGACGACTACTGAGACTCATGTACAGAGAAGCAATTTACCATCCTGACCTTTCAGTCTTTCAAACATCCTACTGACCCCCCACTTTACTGCAGCTGTCCAAGGCTATTCAGGGACTGGTTCAACCAGCTCTTTCTCTCTCTTCCTCCTGGGCAGAGGAAGGCTAAACTCAGAAAAAAAAGAAGGGAGGCAGAGAGAGAGAGGAGAGAGCAGAGAGAGAGAGAGAGAGAGAGAGAGAGAGAGAGAGAGAGAGAGAGGAGGGGAGAGGGAGAGAGAGAGAGAGGAGAGAGGAGAGGGAAGAGGGGAGAGAGACACACAGAGAGAGAGAGAGAGAGAGAGAGAGAGACAGAGAGAAGAGAGAACAGAGAGAGAGAGAGAGAACACACAGAGAGAGAGAGAGAGAGAGAGAGGGACACAGAGAGAGAGAGAGAAGAGGGAGAGAGGGAGAGACAGAGAGAGAGACACAGAGAGATAGAGAGAGAGACACAGAGAGAGACAGAGAGAGAGAGAGACAGAGACAGAGAGAGACACAGAGAGAGAGAGACACAGAGAGAGAGAGAGAGAGAGAGAGAGAGAGAGAGAGAGAGAGAGAGAGAGAGAGAGAGAGAGAGAGGGAGAGAGAGAGAGAGAGAGAGAGAGAGAGAGAGAGAGAGAGAGAGAGAGATGCTGTGAAGGGTAGGCGTAATGGGAGCTGACACAGCCTGCGTTCCGACTGCTGACCTCACAGTCAGAGTGTCCTGTTTGTTTAGACACAAACAAATAGTGAAGCAGGGAAAGCTAATAGACTCTGGTAGGGACCCAACACTCAGTCATCACAGTACAACAGGAGGATGATTAACACTTTGAGTAGGGGGGACTGTGATAGGGACTGAAGTGGAGTGCTGCTGTGGCTTTGTTAGCCTTTGTGGGAGGATAGGGTGCTGTAATAGAAGAGACAATAGTGAAAGGGCTAAGAGGGGCAGCATTAGTAACTGGGTTTGCTGGGTTGTGGGTGTCGGAGTCAATGGTCCAATCACGTTGAGAAAAGAAGCAGCTCCATGACTGGATATTGGCTTTACACCTTATTTAGAGAATCCCTACATGCCTATGTGTGTGTGTGTGTGTGTGTGTGTGTGTGTGTGTGTGTGTGTGTGTGTGTGTGTGTGTGTGTGTGTGTGTGTGTGTGTGTGTGTGTGTGTGTGTGTGTGTGTGTGTGTGTACTCCAGTATGATTAGCCCTGGTGGCTTAAAAGCCCTCTTCAGACTTGGCACTGGAGAACAATAAGAGCTGACGGCTCCATCTGCTGCCAGGAATGACTCTTCCTCTCTTCATTCTGCTGCCCAGCTCATGCTCAGTGCAGTCCCACTGCCAAAAGATGAACTTAGACACTTTGGACTAGCTGTGTGTGTCCAAAGTAAGAAAGAAGTCTCTCACTAGCACAAGCTGTGGCTCCTCTCCCTCCCATCTCCATTGATGTTTTGGTGAGCATATGGCCTGAGAGGCGAGAGACTGTGTGGTCTCTGCAGGCTGGATTAGGCCAGGAGTAACAGTCTGTTGGAGGGAGCACTGCAAGGTGCTGCCTGGGCTACAGAGCTCTGTAATCTACCCAATAGGCAGAGAGTGGCCAGATGCTGGGCGAGGCGGGGAGGCCCTCTCCTCGTTAAGGCTCCATTACCACAAAGTCCTCATTAAAGAACGAGAGACCACTGTGAGGAGACGACGAGCGAGAGGCAGGAAGAAAAACAGAGAACACGATTGGTTTGAGTTACTAATTCATTTGGGATATCATTGTGTCTCCATTTCCTCGTAGTATTATACTACTAGGCTGTATAGAGAGAGGAGGAAGAGCTGGAGAGAGGGAGAGAGGGAGAAGAGTAATCGAAACAGCCCATATCAAATACATTCGCATTTTTCAGTTTTCTACAGTTTCCTCTACTGCTTTGTTTGACTAAAATTGAATTTTTCTCACCGTCTGTGTCTCTCCAATCCCCACTGCCTTATTTGTGAGAACACAGTTGACTGGCAACAAGCCGTAGGGAGGGGCTGGGAGAAATAGAAATTCTACCCAGGCGAACACTCAGTGAGATGTTAACACGGAGCCCTGGCACCTCGGTTGAAATGAGTTAGCCTCATTTGATGTTTCAATGTTGATTAAGAGACACAGGAGGAAATAGGCTTCAACTCCGTTTAGTGCAGCAGCAGGTGCAGGTTGAGACATGCAGCAGTAGCAGGCTATCTCTGGAGGATCTGAGCGTATAGAGGTGTATATTCTCTCTCTCTCTCTCTCTCTCTCTCTCTCTCTCGCTCTCTCTCTCTCTCTCTCTCTCTCTCTCTCTCTCTCTCCCTCTCTCTCTCTCTCTCCATTCGCATATACTACTGCTTAAAGCGCCTAGGAGATTTACACCATTGTCAGCCCACAAGGGTACAATCAGGAATAACCTTCCCATAAGCCCTGCTGATGTGTCCATAGGTACAGTACAGCTAGGTGTTGCTAGTTGAAAGAGAGGGAGGGAGAGAGGGAGAGGGGAAGGTGTAAATAAAACAGACAGCAAATGAAAGAGGGAGGACGGTGAGGTTAATATTGAAAATGTGTGTGTATGCATATGCTTGTGTGAGTGTGTGTGTGTGTGTGTGTGTGTGTGTGTGTGTGTGTGTGTGTGTGTGTGTGTGTGTGTGTGTGTGTGTGTGTGTGTGTGTGTGTGTGTGTGTGTGTGTGTGTGTGTGTGTGTGTATGTTGGGCAGTGTGAGCCCACCTCTCTATCTGCAGGTTACATAAGAGTGCTCCCTGACTCCTGGTCTAGCTGGCACGCCTTGCCCTGCCTCTGCCTTTCATCTACAGGAGACACGCTACTTTATTTATCCTTTCCTTACTTTCATGGGAATGTATTCCATTCGTTTATATTGATTTATTTATTTTGCAGAGTTTAGCGTATACATGCTCAGACTGTGGAGAGAAATCACTTTTTCATTCTGTTAGTGTCATTGTGAAGTTGTCTGACTTTATGGCTGGCTGGCTACACTGTCTTTTGCCTGCCTTCCTCTGTCTACTACGAGGGGAAACACAGTGGTCCAACCAATACATTTCTCAGTAGCATGGTCAGTGATGGGAGCTGTATTGGTATGGACGCTGAGGTGTAATGTAAGCTATCTCTGCCTGGCAGTTGGCTCTGGCCTGCCTGTCTGCCTGCCTGTCTGCCTGTCTGCGTGGCTGCAGAACATTAATCAGAGAGGTGTCTGCCTGCTAGCCCTGTCAGAGCCCTCCCACTGCCATAGACCCAGCAGAGGGGCGGCTCAACCCCGAGCCTGAGCCCCCTGGGCTTTTAAAAGCCCCGTCTGTCTATCTACCACGTTGTGTCGCCACACCGACAGCATCCGCTCGTCTCTCCATCAATCCCCCTGGCCAATCATGGCTCTCCGATCACACCCCGGCTCCCCAGCCAGTCAGCAGCTGCCTGACTCTGCCAGCCTGACAATCGCTTACCCCACCGCCTTCAAGTCTGTCAACTCTGGGCCTGTCAAATTACTGTCAGTGGGGGAGAGGGGAGGAAGGGGAGGAAGGAGAGGGCGGGGCACAGGGGTGGGGGTGGGGGTATACAGTTCTGACATACATCACTCTCCCGTCTCCAGCAGAGCACTCTTTCACAGCCCCATCAACTCTTTCTTTCTCTTTCTCTTTCTCTTTCTCTTTCTCTTTCTCTTTCTCTTTCTCTGCCTCCGTCTCTCTCTCTCTCTCTCTCTCTCTCTCTCAATTCCCCTGGCTCCATCAACCCCACTCATCTGTACCTACCACCCTAACCTACAGCGCATGCCCCCCACCCCCTCCAGCAAGGGCTCCACATCAATTTGATTCAGAAAAAAAAGTAATGGGCAGAAAAATGAAATGACTTTCTGGGCCGTTGTGTGAAAGCGTGGCTCTCCTGCACGAGGCAATACCACTGCAATTATCGGCCCTCACAGAACCCCCTTCACCACCACCCCCTTCACCACTCACAGAACCCCCTTCACCAATGGATGAAGTTTTAATTCCAGGCCTGCAATAAAAATGGATGCCCCAGATATCATGTTGAAATAACTCAATGTTTCATACTTCCTGTTCTGCAGTGCCGAGAGAGTAGTGTAGGAATGGGACTAACAGGGAGAGGAGCTGATGTGATGATGATGATGATGATGGGGAGGTGTGATATTGACATGACACTGACACTAGCCATGAGGCTCCAGCTGAGCCTGGGATCAACATGTTGCCAAGTTGGTCTTTAAGTTCACTGCCCTCCCAGTCCATCAAACTTGACACGTTAACTCATCAGACACAGCCCTTCTGACTACTATACATTCCAGACTACAGCCTGCTATGCCTATACATCGGCACATATTTTCCAAAGACCTATCCAAGTACACTATGCCCAGCCATGAAAATACAAGTTTCTTGCTGTGCTGCTGTTTGACTGAATAGAGGGGTTGTGGGTGGCTAGATCCAGAGTGACATGTGGGGTGTGTGTTGGGTTGTCATGTGTGTATGTGATGTGCAGTACCAATGGCAGCCCCAGTGGTTGAGGGGCCTGATCCCTTGTCCTCTCCCCTCCCCGGGGGCACACAGTGTAATGACTAGAGCTGGTCCTGATTGGATGAGCAGGGGGAGTGTACCTGCTCTGCATAGATGACAACTCTGATAATTGGTGGAGGATTGGGAGTCATCTGGGCTGAGACGTGTCAGCCTACCTGGCCGCATGGCCCGCTGCACTCCTTCCTTTAATGTCATTTTAATACTTCTGCCACGTTCTAATTTTAATCAGACCTTGAGGGCACGGGTGCACTGCTCCCCCTATCCCCACCCCCACCTCTGCTCAAGGGCAGGGGTCTCTGGCCCATCAGCAGCCAGATCCGCATCACTGACAACCCAGGGAGAGAGGAGGGGAGGACATGGAGCGGATTAAGCTTTCTATGCCATGTTTTATTTTAAACAGGAGCGAGAGAGAGATAGAGATGCTTTTTATTGGCCTGTGTTTCTCTTGTGAAGAGCTGATTCGCTGTTTCTCTTGTGAAGAGCTGTTTAAGCAGTGGGGGCCAGTGGAGCAGGCAGTGGGGGCCAGGGTGTGTGGAGCATGGGGTGGGGGCCAGGATGTGTGGAGCAGGGAGTGGGGGCCAGTGGAGCAGGCAGTGGGGGCCAGGGTGTGTGGAGCAGGGAGTGGGGGCCAAGGTGTGTGGAGCAGGGAGTGGGGGCCAGTGGAGCAGGGAGTGGGGGCCAGTGGAGCAGGGAGTGGGGGCCAGTGGAGCAGGGAGTGGGGGCCAGTGGTGGAGCAGGGAGTGGGGGCCAGTGGTGGAGCAGGGAGTGGGGGCCAGTGGAGCAGGGAGTGGGGGCCAGTGGAGCAGGGAGTGGGGGCCAGTGGAGCAGGGAGTGGGGGCCAGGATGGAGCAGGGAGTGGGGGCCAGGGTGTGTGGAGCAGGGAGTGGGGGCCAGGGTGTGTGGAGCAGGGAGTGGGGGCCAGGATGTGTGGAGCAGGGAGTGGGGGCCAGGGTGTGTGGAGCAGGGAGTGGGGGCCAGGGTGTGTGGAGCAGGGAGTGGGGGCTAGGGATGTGTGGAGCAGGAGTGGGGGCCAGTGGAGCAGGCAGTGGGGGCCAGGGTGTGTGGAGCAGGGAGTGGGGGCCAAGGTGTGTGGAGCATGGAGTGGGGGCCAGTGGAGCAGGCAATGGGGGCCAGGATGTGTGGAGCAGGGAGTGGGGGACAGGATGTGTGGAGCAGGGAGTGGGGGCCAGGATGGTGGAGCAGGGAGTGGGGGCCAGGGTGTGTGGAGCAGGGAGTGGGGGCCAGGATGTGTGGAGCAGGGGTGGGGGACAGGATGTGTGGAGCAGGCAGTGGGGGCCAGGGTGTGGGAGCAGGGGTGGGGGCCAGGATGTGTGGAGCAGGGGTGGGGGACAGGATGTGTGGAGCAGGGAGTGGGGGCCAGGGTGTGTGGAGCAGGGGTGGGGGCCAGGATGTGTGGAGCAGGGGTGGGGGCCAGGATGTGTGGAGCAGGGAGTGGGGGCCAGGGTGTGTGGAGCAGGGAGTGGGGGCCAGGATGTGTGGAGCAGGGGGTGGGGGACAGGATGTGTGGAGCAGGCAGTGGGGGCCAGGATGTGTGGAGCAGGGAGTGGGGGCCAGGATGTGTGCAGGGAGTGGGGGCCAGTGGGCAGGAGTGGGGGCCAGTGGACAGGATGGGGGCCAGTGGAGCAGGGAGTGGGGGCCAGGATGTGTGGAGCAGGGAGTGGGGGCCAGGATGTGTGGAGCAGGGAGTGGGGGCCAGGGTGTGTGGAGCAGGGAGTGGGGGCCAGGATGGAGCAGGGGTGGGGGACAGGATGTGTGGAGCAGGGAGTGGGGGCCAGGGTGTGTGGAGCAGGGAGTGGGGGCCAGGATGTGTGGAGCAGGGGGTGGGGACAGGATGTGTGGAGCAGGCAGTGGGGGCCAGGATGTGTGGAGGGGAGTGGGGGCCAGGATGTGTGGAGCAGGGAGTGGGGGGAGCCAGGATGTGTGGAGGGGTGGGGGCCAGGATGAGTGGGGGCAGGATGGGGGGCCAGTGGAGCAGGGAGTGGGGGCCAGGATGTGTGGAGCAGGGAGTGGGGGCCAGGGTGTGTGGAGCAGGGAGTGGGGGCCAGGATGTGTGGAGCAGGGGGTGGGGCCAGGATGTGTGGAGCAGGCAGTGGGGGCCAGGATGTGTGGAGCAGGGAGTGGGGGCCAGGATGTGTGGAGGGGAGTGGGGGCCAGTGGAGCAGGGAGTGGGGGCCAGGATGTGTGGAGCAGGGAGTGGGGGCAGGATGTGTGGAGCAGGCAGTGGGGGGCCAGGATGTGTAGAGCAGGCAGTGGGGGCCAGGATGTGTGGAGCAGGGAGTGGGGGCCAGGATGTGTGGAGTAGGGAGTGGGGGCCAGGATGTGTGGAGCAGGGAGTGGGGGCCAGGATGTGTGGAGCAGGGAGTGGGGGCCAGGATGTGTGGAGCAGGGAGTGGGGGCCAGGATGTGTGGAGCAGGGAGTGGGGGCCAGGGTGTGTGGAGCAGGGAGTGGGGGCCAGGATGTGTGGAGCAGGCAGTGGGGGCCAGGATGTGTGGAGCAGGGGGTGGGGGCCAGGATGTGTGGAGCAGGGAGTGGGGGCCAGGATGTGTGGAGCAGGGAGTGGGGGCCAGGGTGGTGGAGCAGGGAGTGGGGGCCAGGATGTGTGGAGCAGGGAGTGGGGGACAGGATGTGTGGAGCAGGCAGTGGGGGCCAGGATGTGTGGAGCAGGGAGTGGGGGCCAGGATGTGTGGAGCAGGGAGTGGGGGCCAGGATGTGTGGAGCAGGGAGTGGGGGCCAGGGGTGTGTGGAGCAGGGAGTGGGGGCCAGGGTGTGTGGAGCAGGGAGTGGGGGCCAGGATGTGTGGAGCAGGGAGTGGGGGCCAGGATGTGTGGAGCAGGGAGTGGGGGCCAGTGGTGCAGGAGCAGGGAGTGGAGGGGCCAGGGGGGCCAGTGGAGCAGGGAGTGGGGGCCAGGGTGTGTGGAGCAGGGAGTGGGGGCCAGGATGTGTGGAGCAGGGAGTGGGGGCCAGGATGTGTGGAGCAGGGAGTGGGGGCCAGGGTGTGTGGAGCAGGGAGTGGGGGCCAGGATGTGTGGAGCAGGGAGTGGGGCCAGGATGTGTGGGAGCAGGGAGTGGGGCCAGGATGTGTGGAGCAGGGAGTGGGGGCCAGGATGTGTGGAGCAGGGGTGGGGGCCAGGGTGTGTGGAGCAGGGAGTGGGGGCCAGGGTGTGTGGAGCAGGGAGTGGGGGCCAGGATGTGTGGAGCAGGGAGTGGGGGCCAGGATGTGTGGAGCAGGGAGTGGGGGCCAGGGTGTGTGGAGCAGGGGTGGGGGGACAGGATGTGTGGAGCAGGGAGTGGGGGCCAGGATGTGTGGAGCAGGCAGTGGGGGCCAGGATGTGTGGAGCAGGCAGTGGGGCCAGTGGAGCAGGGGAGTGGGGCCCAGGATGTGTGGAGCAGGGAGTGGGGGCCAGGATGTGTGGAGCAGGGACTGGGGGCCAGGATGTGTGGAGCAGGGAGTGGGGGCCAGGAGTGGAGCAGGGAGTGGGGGCCAGGATGTGTGGAGCAGGGAGTGGGGGCAGGATGTGTGGAGCAGGCAGTGGGGGCCAGGTGTGTGGAGCAGGCAGTGGGGGCCAGGGTGTGTGGAGCAGGGTGTGGGGTCCAGGATGTGTGGAGCAGGGGTGGGGGGACAGGATGTGTGGAGCAGGCAGTGGGGGCCAGGATGTGTGGAGCAGGGAGTGGGGGCCAGGATGTGTGGAGCAGGGAGTGGGGGCCAGTGGAGCAGGGAGTGGGGGCCAGGATGTGTGGAGCAGGGAGTGGGGGCAGGATGTGTGGAGCAGGCAGTGGGGGCCAAGGTGTGTAGAGAGCAGGCAGTGGGGGCCAGGGTGTGTGGAGCAGGGAGTGGGGGCCAGGATGTGTGGAGCAGGGAGTGGGGGCCAGGGTGTTTGGAGCAGGGAGTGGGGGCCAGGGCGTGTGGAGCAGGGAGTGGGGGCCAGGATGTGGAGCAGGGAGTGGGGGCCAGGATGTGTGGAGCAGGGAGTGGGGGCTAGGGTGTGTGGAGCAGGGAGTGGGGGCCAGGATGTGTGAGCAGGGAGTGGGGCCAGGATGTGTGGAGCAGGGGTGGGGGCCAGGATGTGTGGAGCAGGGGTGGGGGACAGGATGTGTGGAGCAGGCAGTGGGGGCCAGGGTGTGTGGAGCAGGGAGTGGGGGCCAGGATGTGTGGAGCA
Organism: Oncorhynchus nerka; assembly: GCF_034236695.1. Classification (NCBI taxonomy): domain Eukaryota; kingdom Metazoa; phylum Chordata; class Actinopteri; order Salmoniformes; family Salmonidae; genus Oncorhynchus; species Oncorhynchus nerka. Next base: position 68,099,732 of record NC_088422.1, on the reverse strand, counting down.
GGGAGTGGGGCCAGGATGTGTGGAGCAGGGAGTGGGGGCCAGGATGTGTGGAGCAGGGAGTGGGGGCCAGGGTGTGTGGAGCAGGGAGTGGGGGCCAGGATGTGTGGAGCAGGGGTGGGGGACAGGATGTGTGGAGCAGGCAGTGGGGGCCAGGATGTGTGGAGCAGGGAGTGGGGGCCAGGATGTGTGGAGCAGGGAGTGGGGGCCAGGATGTGTGGAGCAGGGAGTGGGGGCCAGGGTGTGTGGAGCAGGGTGTGGGGGCCAGGATGTGTGGAGCAGGGGGTGGGGGCCAGGATGTGTGGAGCAGGGGTGGGGGCCAGGATGTGTGGAGCAGGGAGTGGGGGCCAGTGGAGCAGGGAGTGGGGGCCAGGATGTGTGGAGCAGGGAGTGGGGGCCAGGATGTGTGGAGCAGGGAGTGGGGGCCAGGATGTGTGGAGCAGGCAGTGGGGGCCAGGATGTGTGGAGCAGGGAGTGGGGGCCAGGATGTGTGGAGCAGGGAGTGGGGGCCAGGGTGTTTGGAGCAGGGAGTGGGGGCCAGGATGTGTGGAGCAGGGGTGGGGGCCAGGATGTGTGGAGCAGGGAGTGGGGGCCAGGATGTGTGGAGCAGGGAGTGGGGGCCAGGATGTGTGGAGCAGGGAGTGGGGGCCAGGATGTGTGGAGCAGGCAGTGGGGGCCAGGGTGTGTGGAGCAGGGGGTGGGGGCCAGGATGTGTGGAGCAGGGGGGTGGGGGACAGGATGTGTGGAGCAGGCAGTGGGGGCCAGGGTGTGTGGAGCAGGGGGTGGGGGACAGGATGTGTGGAGCAGGGAGTGGGGGACAGGATGTGTGGAGCAGGGAGTGGGGGCCAGGATGTGTGGAGCAGGGAGTGGGGGCAGGATGTGTGGAGCAGGGAGTGGGGGCCAGGATGTTTGGAGCAGGGAGTGGGGGCCAGGATGTGGGAGCAGGGAGTGGGGGCCAGGATGTGTGGAGCAGGGAGTGGGGGCCAGGATGTGTGGAGCAGGGAGTGGGGGCCAGGATGTGGGAGCAGGGAGTGGGGGCCAGGATGTGTGGAGCAGGGGGTGGGGGCCAGGATGTGTGGAGCAGGGGTGGGGGCCAGGATGTGTGGAGCAGGGAGTGGGGGACAGGATGTGTGGAGCAGGCAGTGGGGGCCAGGATGTGTGGAGCAGGGAGTGGGGGCCAGGATGTGTGGAGCAGGGAGTGGGGGCCAGGATGTGTGGAGCAGGGAGTGGGGGCCAGGATGTGTGGAGCAGGGAGTGGGGGCCAGGGTGTGTGGAGCAGGGAGTGGGGGCCAGGATGTGTGGAGCAGGGGTGGGGGACAGGATGTGTGGAGCAGGCAGTGGGGGCCAGGGTGTGTGGAGCAGGGAGTGGGGGCCAGGATGTGTGGAGTAGGGAGTGGGGGCCAGGATGTGTGGAGCAGGGAGTGGGGGCCAGGGTGTGTGGAGCAGGGTGTGGGGGCCAGGATGTGTGGAGCAGGGGGGGGACAGGATGTGTGGAGCAGGCAGTGGGGGCCAGGATGTGTGGAGCAGGGAGTGGGGGCCAGGATGTGTGGAGCAGGGAGTGGGGCCAGGATGTGTGGAGCAGGGAGTGGGGGCCAGTGGAGCAGGGAGTGGGGGCCAGGATGTGTGGAGCAGGGAGTGGGGGCAGGATGTGTGGAGCAGGCAGTGGGGGCCAGGTGTGTAGAGCAGGGCAGTGGGGGCCAGGGTGTGTGGAGCAGGGAGTGGGGGCCAGGATGTGTGGAGTAGGGAGTGGGGGCCAGGGTGTGTGGAGCAGGGAGTGGGGGCCAGGGTGTGTGGAGCAGGGAGTGGGGGCCAGGATGTGTGGAGCAGGGAGTGGGGGCCAGGATGTGTGGAGCAGGGAGTGGGGGCTAGGGTGTGTGGAGCAGGGAGTGGGGGCCAGGATGTGTGGAGCAGGCAGTGGGGGCCAGGGTGTGTGGAGCAGGGGGTGGGGGCCAGGATGTGTGGAGCAGGGGTGGGGGACAGGATGTGTGGAGCAGGCAGTGGGGGCCAGGGTGTGGAGCAGGGGGTGGGGGACAGGATGTGTGGAGCAGGGAGTGGGGGCAGGATGTGTGGAGCAGGGAGTGGGGGCCAGGATGTGTGGAGCAGGGAGTGGGGGACAGAATGTGTGGGAGCAGGCAGTGGGGGCCAGGATGTGTGGAGCAGGGAGTGGGGGCCAGTGGAGCAGGGAGTGGGGCCCAGGATGTGTGAGCAGGGAGTGGGGGCCAGGATGTGTGGAGCAGGGAGTGGGGGCCAGGATGTGTGGAGCAGGGAGTGGGGGCCAGGATGTGTGGAGCAGGGGGGGGGGACAGGATGTGTGGAGCAGGGAGTGGGGGACAGGATGTGTGGAGCAGGGAGTGGGGGCCAGGATGTGTGGAGCAGGGAGTGGGGGCCAGGATGTGTGGAGCAGGGAGTGGGGGCCAGGGTGTGTGGAGCAGGGAGTGGGGGCCAGGATGTGTGGAGCAGGGAGTGGGGGCCAGGATGTGTGGAGCAGGCAGTGGGGGCCAGGATGTGTGGAGCAGGGAGTGGGGGCCAGGATGTGTGGAGCAGGGAGTGGGGGCCAGGATGTGTGGAGCAGGCAGTGGGGGCCAGGATGTGTGGAGCAGGGAGTGGGGGCCAGGATGTGTGGAGCAGGGAGTGGGGGCCAGGATGTGTGGAGCAGGGAGTGGGGGCCAGGATGTGTGGAGCAGGGAGTGGGGGCCAGGATGTGTGGAGCAGGGAGTGGGGGCCAGGATGTGTGGAGCCAGGATGTGTGGAGCAGGGAGTGGGGGCCAGGATGTGTGGAGCAGGGAGTGGGGGCCAGGATGTGTGGAGCAGGGAGTGGGGGCCAGGATGTGTGGAGCAGGGAGTGGGGGCCAGGATGTGTGGAGCAGGGAGTGGGGGACAGGATGTGTGGAGCAGGGAGTGGGGGCAGGATGGTGGAGCAGGGAGTGGGGGCCAGGATGTGTGGATCAGGGAGTGGGGGCCAGGATGTGTGGAGCAGGGGGTGGGGGCCAGGATGTGTGGAGCAGGGAGTGGGGGCCAGGATGTGTGGAGCAGGGAGTGGGGGCCAGGATGTGTGGAGCAGGGACTGGGGGCCAGGATGTGTGGAGCAGGGAGTGGGGCCAGGATGTGTGGAGCAGGGTGGGGGCCAGGATGTGTGGAGCAGGGAGTGGGGGCCAGGATGTGTGGAGCAGGGAGTGGGGGCCAGGATGTGTGGAGCAGGGAGTGGGGGCCAGGATGTGTGGAGCAGGGAGTGGGGGCCAGGATGTGTGGAGCAGGGAGTGGGGGCCAGGATGGAGCAGGGAGTGGGGGCCAGGATGTGTGGAGCAGGGAGTGGGGGCCAGGATGTGTGGAGCAGGGAGTGGGTGCCAGAGTGTGTGAAGCTGCTACAGATCAAATCAAATCAAATGTATTTATATAGCCCTTCATACATCAGCTGATATCTCAAAGTGCTGTACAGAAACCCAGCCTAAAACCCCAAACAGCAAGCAATGCAGGTGTAGAAGCACGGTTAGGCAACAGTTAGGCAACGACCGACGCAGGCAGGAGGTCAGAGTTCGACAGGATGGCCTGACACAGCTTTATCACCACTTCCTGCAAGGCTCTGTCTCTTTAGGATAGCCACAGGGGCTAAGCTGTGTGTTTGTGTGTGTGTGTGTGTGTGTGTGTGTGTGTGTGTGTGTGTGTGTGTGTGTGTGTGTGTGTGTGTGTGTGTGTGTGTGTGTGTGTGTGTGTGTGTGTGTGTGTGTGTGTGTGTGTGCACCTGAACAATCTGGGCCAGGCGAACATTGCATTATCGGCTGAGTATTTCAGTTGTGCATGCTGATATTATTTGATTCACACTGGCATCTATGAAAAGCCCCAGGAAAGCAGAACGGCTGTTCTCCTGCTTTTGTGTCCCTCTTCCTCCCAGGACTGGATAGAGCAATCAGAGCAAAATGGCTGAAATCTGCTGCTCCTGTGTGTGTGTGTGTGTGTGTGTGTGTGTGTGTGTGTGTGTGTGTGTGTGTGTGTGTGTGTGTGTGTGTGTGTGTGTGTGTGTGTGTGTGTGTGTGTGTGTGTGTGTAGCCGAGGCTGATGCAACACGCTGACCCCTCATTCTGCTGAGGGCTGGCTGGCACTGAGAGATGACATCATCAGCCAGCCAGCCAGTCAGCCCAGGGCTGAGGGCCACAGCTGGGGATACTGCTGTCGTGGAGCCAGTGTCAGAGTCAGGGCTGATGCACACTAGCAGTCATAAATACACACAAAGACACACAGAAACCCACACACATAACCACAGATGCACAAACAGTTTTGTAAACAGACAGACACACACACACAATTACAACATGAATGTATATTGCAGATGCGTACACACACAAATTCACAAGCACACCTACTATGTTTGTGGATGTTTGTTGTGCATTCAGACAGGCCTCTTGTGTTCTCTGTCTCTGCCAGTGATGTCTTAAGGTGAAAGCACCAATTTGTAAGTCGCTCTGGATAAGAGCGTCTGCTAAATGACTTAAATGTAAATGTAAATGTAATCCTGAAGGATATTGATGTTGGCCTCCACACAGGGAGTATTAAGGCACTGGGTTATTTTCATAAAAGCTCTTGAATAAAATCAGATTAGGTTTTCCAAGGTTTGTGAGTGATCTCTGACTGCCTTAGTTTTTCTTCTCACTTAACCTCCTGCTGGTGCTGACACCTAGTGACACCCAGCACCAGCCTCTCTCCCCAGTCCCAACCTCTCTCCCTATCCCCAGTCCCAGCCTCTCTCCCCAGTCCCAGCCTATCTCCCAATCCCCAGTCCCAGCCTCTCTCCCCAGTCCCAGTCTCTCTCTCCAGCCCCAACCCCAGCCTCTCTCTCCAGCCCCAGCCTCTCTCCCAACCCCAGCCTCTCTCTCCAGCCCAAGCCTTTCTCCCCACCCAAGCCTCTCTCCGCAGCCCCAGCCTCTCTCTCCAGCCCAAGCCTTTCTCCCCATCCAAGCCTCTCTCCGCAGCCCCAGCCTCTCTCTCCAGCCCCAGCCTCTCTCCCCAGCTTCTCTACCCAATCCCAGACTCTCTCCACAGCCCCAGCCTACCTCCCCAGCCCAAGCCTACCTCCCCAGCTTCTCTACCCAATCCCAGACTCTCTCCGCAGCCCCAGACTCTCCCCAGCCCCAGCATCTCTCCCCAGCCCCACTCTCTCCCCAGCCCCAACCCCAGCCTCTCTCTCCAGCCCAAGCCTTTCTTCCCACCCCAAGCCTCTCTCCGCGGCCCCAGCCTCTCCCCCGGCCCCAGCCTCTCTCCCCAGCCCCAGCCTCTCTCCCCAGCTTCTCTACACAATCCCAGCCTCTCCCCAGCCCCAACCCCAGCCTCTCTCTCCAGCCCAAGCCTTTCTCCCCACCCCAAGCCTCTCTCCCCATCCCCAGCCTACCTCCCCAGCCCCAGCCTCTCTCCCCAGCCCCAGCCTACCTCCCCAGCCCCAGCCTCTCTCCCAGCTTCTCTACACAATCCCAGCCTCTCTCCGCAGCCCCAGTCTCTCTCCGCAGCCCCAGTCTCTCTCCCCAGATAAAGCCCCTCTCCCCAGCCCCACCCTCTCTCCCCAGCCCCAGACTCTCTCCCCAGCCCATCTCTCTCCCAAGCACCAGCCTCGCCCCAGCCTCTGTCCCCAGCCCCAGCCCCAGCCTCTCTCCCCAGCCCCAGTCTCTCTCCCCAGCCCCAGTCTCTCTCCCCAGCCCCAGCCTCTGTCCCCAGCCCCAGCCTCTCTCCCAGCCCCAGCCTCTCTCCCCAGCACCAGCATCTCTCCTCAGCCCCAGCCTCTGTCCCCAGCTCCAGCCTCTCCCCCAGCCCCAGACTCTCTCCCCAGCCCATCTCTCTCCCAAGCCCCAGCCTCGCCCCAGCCTCTGTCCCCAGCCCCAGTCTCTCTCCGCAGCCCCAGTCTCTCTCCCCAGCTAAAGCCCCTCTCCCCAGCCCCACCCTCTCTCCCCAGCCCCAGACTCTCTCCCCAGCCCATTTCTCTCCCAAGCCCCAGCCTCGCCCCAGCCTCTGTCCCCAGCCCCAGCCCCAGCCTCTCTCCCCAGCCCCAGCCTCTCCCCAGCCCCAGTCTCTCTCCCCAGCCCCAGCCTCTGTCCCCAGCCCCAGCCTCTCTCCCCCAGCCACAGACTCTCTCCCCAGCTCCAGCCTCTCTCCTCAGCCCCAGCCTCTGTCCCCAGCTCCAGCCTCTCTCCCCAGCCCCAGACTCTCTCCCCAGCCCATCTCTCTCCCAAGCCCCAGCCTCGCCCCAGCCTCTGTCCCCAGCCCCAGCCTCTCTCCCCAGCCTATTTCTCTCCCCAGCCCCAGCCTCTGTCCCCAGCCTCTCTCCCCAGCCCCAGTTTTAGTGTTGCAGAACAGAAAAAACAAGACCAGGGTGATGAACGATAAAAAAAAACACTACAAGTATCTCCTAATTAATCAGCTACACAAAGAAATGATAATAAGGTATTTGGCATGCTTCAGTGGTTGGAGCTGGGCTGGGTATAAATAACTCAGGGGTAGGGGAGAGATAGAGCCAGGGAGGCTTAGAACCCAGATAAAGGCTTTACTTCCATTACAGACGCTCAGGATCAGCAAGGAGCGCTAGGCCCGCTTTGCTGTGCTCTGCTCCGCTCGGGATTCTGAGCACGACCATAACTTGTCAGTTCTGGAAAATACTGTAATAGTCGCGGTATGGCAGCTTTTTTAAAAAAGAAGCCCAGCTTCGCCGAGACACCAAGAGGTGAGGTGGTGGTGGGGAGGTGGGGGAGCGGCAGAAGGCAGGGTCTGAAAGACGGTGTAAAAATGTCTGCAGATGGAGGGTGAAGCAGCCATACATCCTCATTAGACCCCCTGTCTCTGTGGTGGCCGGCCCCTGGGCCCCGACAGGCACGCAAAAACAGCCAGCAACACAACACAACAGCCCTGGCTCTTTCATCAAGACACACACACACACAGGCACACACACACACACACACACACGTCTCTTTCTTTCACTCTCATAGATGTACTCTCGCTTTATCTATCTGTCTCCTTTTATACACACATGCAAGTACACACTCTCTTACACACACTCCTTTCCCCCTTACATACAGAAACACACAGGGTAGCAAATCAATACACACTGTGAACAAAGACCTGGCACACACTGCTTGCCTCACCTCCTGTATCTGAACCAGGACAACAGCTAATGTCCCTTCAGATGTGGTTATAGTTGTCTCCAACACAAGTCACTGCTCTAAGGACAGTTGGCAGACTACAGCGCAGTTAACAAAGAATCAATGGTCATTCCAGACAGTGCTAGAAGTTGTGTACCTGCGTTCATTCCCTCTCATATTTTAACACACAAAACATCTCATTGAGAAAGTGTCACATCTTCATCTGTTGTACAGTACAATGCCAAGTTATTAGCCGTCAGGTTCATACCTCTGTCCTGGTTAAGGCTCTCGGAGGTCAGTAATGAATATACATGTGTTGGTCTGGTCTGCAGGAGAAATGGAACAAGAGGGAAAGATGAATAGGGTGATTCCAAACCAGCGTAGCGCTGAAATTTGTTTGGTATCTCAGATTGTTCTGGAAATTCTCTTATAGAAACGTCATTGGGAGAAAGGATGTTTGACATGTTTTTTAAATATATTTGTATCACAAACCATTTGTGAGGAAATCATGGCCATTTTAGTGGCCATTTTAGGCCCTTTCAGACATATATATGCCTCCTGTCAGACCCTATGATCAGTACACACAGAAAACATCCTGGTGTCATTACAGTGGGCTCTAACACATGGAGTACTTCTTGATTCTGAAATACACATTTTTTACCTTCATTTATTCAACATGAACAATTTGTTCATTTTGCATATTTTTTTGGAACAATATATTCTACAAGTACATCACATTTCCAGAGTGGGCTCTTGTCAGTATTTCTCATATTAACCACAAATTCAATAAGAAAGAGACATATAGGTTTAATCTTTTAGGCTGGTAGAGCATTGGGTTTGATATACAGCTACAACTTTCTAGTCTCACACTTCCTAGACTAGCATTAGAGCAAACAGTATGGAACATCATGGCCCTAGCAGTCTAGTCATTCTGATGATCTCCCTCCCACTGTGTCTCAGCCCAGTGTGTGTCCAGCCCATCTACACAGACAGACAGACAGACAGACAGACAGACAGACAGACAGACAGACAGACAGACAGACAGACAGACAGACAGACAGACAGACAGACAGACAGACAGACAGACATGCAGGCAGACAGGCAGGCAGGCAGACAGGCAGGCAGGCAGACAGACAGACAGACAGACAGACAGACAGACAGACAGACAGACAGACAGACAGGCAGGCAGACAGGCAGGCAGGCAGGCAGGCAGGCAGGCAGGCTGGATGGCCCCACCACCATTACTGATGCAGCACCAGGCTCTGCCTTGCGACCAATACAAACAGCCAGCTCTCTCTCTCTTTCTCTCTCTCTCTCTTCATCTCTGCTTCAGCCCCAGCTCAGCCATAATCTGCCATGGCCAAATCTATTTAGTCATGTAGCTCCTCTGATAGGTTGGCATGTAATTAACTGCCTGGCATACACCGTGGGTTGTCATTTGCATGGTAATAAATCTCCACTGCTTAACTGTAGGTTGGGAGACAGACAGACGTAGGCGGAGTTGTGTGCTCAGCTTCGGTAAACATTCATATCCTCCACCAGGAGACACAGCAGCCATATCAACTTTTTCCCGACTCCTATCATTTTGGCCCTGGGAGGAGTAATCGTTATATTCAGTTGGCAGACAGTATTGATGAAACAATATGTTTCGTTTTATTAATGTATTTAAAGGTGGACCTTCAGACTATTGACTGTTAATGCAGTGGTACATCTGGAATGATACATTTATTTGGTTAAATAGCCCTACTGCTATCTTTTAAACATTTCCTTTGGCTGACTTTATCAAACTGGAGACACATCTTTCCTGGAGATTCCTGGCTCCAACCCAACAATGACTTATCTACCAGCCCTGACCACAAACACGAGACTGTGTGTGTGTGTGTGTGTGTGTGCATGATAATACATTGACTGGGCATAAGTGTTTTCGTACATACAGTATGCCCTGTTGGTAGGCGTAGGGGTGTGTAGGTGATTATGTGCGTGCTAGTGTGTGTTTTGAGTGATGGATGATCAGAGTAAAGATTGCACTCATTCGTCATGGTCCAGTAGCTCCATCAGGTATAATGAGTGTCCCGGGGTGACCTCAGGCCGTGGGTTCAGAGAGCTGATTAAACATCCCTCTGTGTCAGGGGACAGAGGCGCTAGCTATCCCCTCCGTCTTAATCGCACCTCCCCATCTAACCTCCATCCATCTCTATCACCCACCACTGCACCCCTCCTCTCCTCACACAGATCACAGGCCAGGGAGCAGGGGGGAGCAGGGGGAGAAAGGGGGAACCGGGGGGAGCAGCCTCCTTCCTCTAACTTTAACACAGACATTTATTGTGTCTGTGAAACACATCAATCCTTCTAGAGCAGGTATTCCCAACCTGGGGTAGGCGTAATGTCGTCGGGTACGCCAAATAAAAATGGGATTCACATCTGTAAATAAAATAATAATTGTTTGCATTTTCAAACAGTCCGTTTAGTAAGGCCCGTGTCCATAGACACATACCAGCTCTACTGGTACTACTGATACTACCAGCAGTACTACATCTGCACCTGTCCACAACACAAGTTGTTCTGCTTCCACGAGCACATCCAATGCTAACATCAGTAATTCTACATTTGTTGTTAGCCCAGCTAGCATGGACACTGACAGTTGTGAATCTGATGCAGCCGAAGACCTACTGCCCCCTTAACTGGGAAAGCACCGAACAACAAGACAGGGACATTGGACCATCGAAGAGACGCAAATATGATGAGAACTACTTTGGGGTTCACTTATATTGGGAGTAGTGCCTTTCCTCAGCCACAGTTTGTTATATGTGCAAAAGTACTCTCACACAACTGGATGAAATTTTCACTCTTGAACAGACATTTAGAAACAAACATGGCAATTTGAAAAATAAGTCACGGTGTAACGCATGTCGTCGGGAGAAGGAGAAGAGGACCAAGGTGCAGCGTGGTAAGTATTCATAATAAGTTTAATAAATATGAACACTTGAACAAAAACAGCAAACAGTTCTGCAAGGTACAAAACAGCAAACAGCTACCCACAAACACAGGTGGGAACAGGCTACCTAAGTATGGTTCTCAATCAGAGACAACGATTGACAGCTGCCTCTGATTGGGAACCATAGCAGGCCAAACACATAGAAATACAACACACAGAACAAAACATAGAATGAAAAACATAGAATGCCCACCCCAACTCACGCCCTGACCAAACCAAAATAGAGACATAAAAAGGAACTAAGGTCAGGACGTGAGACGCGAGAATAAAGACGACTTTCGAGTAGTAAGAAATGTATAAAAGCAACAGATACCATAAATAAGATGGGGCTAGAAGCGTCTTATATGGTGAACTACCGAGTGTCTAGGACAGGCAAGCCCCATGCTACTGTGGAGGACTTAATTCTTCCTGCTGCCGCGGATATGGCTGGGACAATGCTGGGGGAAAAGGCCAAAAAAACTATACAGACACTGCCTTCATCAAACAACACTGTTTCAGGTCGCATCAGTGACATAGCAGGAGATGTTTTGAAACAATTACTGCTTCGCATACAAGCCAGTGAATTTTATGCGTTACAACTGGATGAGTCAACTGGTATATGTCCGTTACGTTTATGGGGGGTCAATTAAGGAAGACATCCTCTTCTGCAAACCACTGGAAACCAGGACAACAGGAGAGGATATTTTTTAAAGTACTGGACAGCATTGTGACATCAAATGGACTTGGTGGTCAAGATGTGTAGGTATCTGTACTGATGGCGCAAAAGCCATGACAAGGAGACATAGTGTAGTAGTAATGCGCCTGCAAGCGTCGCTCCCGACGCCACTTGGGTACACTGCAGCATCCACCAAGAGGCTTTTGCTGCCAAAGGAATGTCTAACAGTTTGAAATACGTTTTTGGACTGAAAATGGTTAACTTTGTTAAAGCAAGGCCCCTGAACTCTTGTGTATTTTCTGCACTTTGCAATGATATGGGCAGCGACCATGTAACGCTTTTACAACATACAGAAGTGCGCTGGTTATCAAGGGGCAAGGTATTGACATGTTCTTTTTAAATTGAGAGACGAGCTTAAAGTTTTCTTTACTGACCATCATTTTCACTTGTCTCACCGCTTGCATGATGATGAGATTCTCACATGACTGGCCTTTCTGGATGATGTTTTGATCTGAATCTAGGATTTACAGGTACTCTCCGCAACTATATTCAATGTGAGACAAAATTGAGGTTACGATTAAGAAGTTGGAGCTCTTCTGTCTGCATTAACAAGGACAACACACAGGTCTTTCCATCATTGTATGATTTTTTTTGTGTGCAAATGAACTCAAGCTTATGGACAATACCAAATGTGATATACCTGAGTGAGTTACCTGAGTGAGTTGGGTGCGCAATTACACAGGTACTCTCCCGAAACGGATGACACAAACAACTGGATTTGTTATCCCTTTCATTCCCTGACTCCAGTCCACTTACCGATATCTAAACAAGAGAGCCTCATCGAAATTGCAACAAGCGGTTCTGTGAAAATGTAATTTAATCAGAAGGCACTGCCACATTTCTGGATTGGGCTGCTCTCAGAGTATCCTGCCTTGGCAAATCACGCTGTTAAGACACTGATGCCCTTTGCAAACACGTACGTATGTGAGAGTGGATTCTCAGCCCTCACTAGCATGAAAACTAAATACATGCACAGACTGTGTGTGGAAAATTATTTAAGACCGAGACAATACAACTCTCTTCAATACAACTCACCTTGCAGATTTATGTGCATCGTTTCAAGCACACCCTTCTCATTAACCTGTGGTGAGTTATTCACAATTTTCGATGAACTAATAAAGTTTTATATGTAAGATGGTTAAATAAAGAGCTAAATGTTTTATTATTATTATTTGTGCCCTGGTCCAATAAGAGCTCTTTGTCACTTCCCACGAGCCAGGTTGTGACAAAAACTCACACTCATTCTTATGTTTAATACGTACTCATTCCAAGAGGGCGTAGCAGTGAAGACGTGTTTTTGTTCGTCCTCTCGTATACTTTTGTATTTTTCGTATTTTTTGTATATTTCAATTTTATTTTCAATCTCTTTTCGATTTTTTTATTCGATTATACCTTCCTCACCCAATGTGATACGGAATCGCTATTATTTTAAATTTTAGAACACATTCAAGAACCACCAGAAGCTAACCAGATAATTAGCTACAAGCTATTTAGTCATTGTTAGCCACTGCTAGCGGCTTTTACCTTCTGCACAGATACCAGCCCTGTTTTTAGCCTGGATAATACTCGCCAGTCCACCCGTGTCGGACTGTCTCTCCACAACAACGCCGGATTCCTGCTGTAATCCCTGGACCACTACTTCTGATCTTCACATCTAGCTTGCACTCACCATGGCACCCAGTACCGAAGCTATCCCTGAGGCCCACCTCCCGGCCTACTCAGCTGTTCACCCGAACCCCACTCATATACGGCTAGAGCCCAATACTCCACCGGATTCTTGCTGTAAACTCTGGACCTTGGCACCGGATCACCGCTGCTACCGATTGGCTATAGGGGTTAACGCCACTGCCACAAAGCTAGCACCAGTTAGCCGTGAGCCAGGCGCATCTCCCCGCTAGCAAACTAAATTCTACAATACCGCTTTCGCCATCTGGCTTGGATTCTCTGTGGATACGGCGCCCTGCCGCACCACCACGACTGGTCTGCCGACGAATACTCCATCCGCTGTGCTTTCAACTGGCCTCCGTCAGAGCAGACGCTTCTACTAGCCCCGGGCTACTAATTTTAAACGCTGTGTTGCCTGCGTGCTAGCGTAGTGGCGGCTTCCCTGTTCCATCTACTGCTGCCCCCTGGACACTATGATCACTTGGCTACATAGCTGATGCCTGCTGGACTGTCCATTAATCACGGTACTCCATTCCGTTTATTTATTTTTTATCTGTCGGCCCCAGCCGCGAACTCAGGCTCTGTGTGTAGTTATTCCGACCCTCTCTGCCTAGTCATCGCCATTTTACCTGCTGTTGTTGTGTTAGCTGATTAGCTGTTGCTGTCTCACCTGTTGATTTAGCTAGCTCTCCCAATCAACACCTGCGATTACTTTGTACCTTGCTGTGTGTCTCTCTCAAATGTCAATATGCCTTGTATACTGTTGTTCAGGTTAGTTATCATTGTTTTAGTTTACAATGGAGCCCCTAGTTCCACTCTTCATACCTCTGATGCCTCCTTTGTCCCACCTCCCACACATGCGGTGACCTCACCCATTACAACCAGCATGTCCAGAGATACAACCTCTCTTATCATCACCCAGTGCCTGGGCTTACCTCCGCTGTACCCGCACCCCACCATACCCCTGTCTGCACATTATGCCCTGAATATATTCTACCACGCCCAGAAATCTGCTCCTTTTATTCTTTGTCCCCAACACTCTAGGCGACCAGTTTTGATAGCCTTTAGCCGCACCCTCATCCTACTCCTTCTCTGTTCCTCCGGTGATGTGGAGGTAAAGCCAGGCACCGCATGTCCCCAGGCACCCTCATTTGTTGACTTCTGTGATCGAAAAAGCCTTGGTTTCATGCATGTCAACAGAAGCCTCCTCCCTACGTTTGTTTTATTCACTGCTTTAGCACACTCTGCCAACCCTGATGTCCTTGCCGTGTCTGAATCCTGGCTTAGGAAGTCCACCAAAAATTCTGAGATTTCCATACCCAACTATAACATTTTCCGTCAAGATAGAACTGCCAAAGGGGGAGGAGTTGCATTCTACTGCAGAGTTAGCCTGCAATATAATGTCATACTTTCCAGGTCCATACCCAAACAGTTCGAACTTCTAATTTAAAAATTAATCTCTCCAGAAATACGTCTCTCACTGTTGCCGCCTGCTACCGACCCCCCTCAGCTCCCAGCTGTGCCCTGGACACCATTTGTGAATTGATCGCCCCCCATCTAGCTTCAGAGTTTGTTCTGTTAGGTGACCTAAACTGGGATATGCTTGTAGGCAGTCCTACAATCTAAGCTAGATGCCCTCAATCTCACACAAATCATCAAGGAACCCACCAGGTACAACCCTAAATCTGTAAACATGGGCACGCTCATAGACATTATCCTGACCAACTTGCCCTCCAAATACACCTCCGCTGTCTTCAATCAGGATCTCAGCGATCCCTGCCTCATTGCCTGTATCCGCTATGGGTCCGCGGTCAAACGACCACCCCTCATCACTGTCAAACACTCCCTAAAACACTTCTGCGAGCAGGCCTTTCTAATTGACCTGGCCCGGGTATACTGGAAGGATATTGACCTAATCCCGTCAGTTGAGGATGCCTGGTCATTCTTTAAAAGTAACTTCCTCACCATCTTAGATAAGCATGCTCCGTTCAAAAAATGCAGAACTGACTGCTCTCGACCAGCACAAAAACATCCTGTGGCGGACTGCAATAGCATCGAATATTCCCCGCGATATGCAACTGTTCAGGGAAGTCAGGAACCAATACACGCAGTCAGTCAGGAAAGCAAAGGCCAGCTTTTTCAAGCAGAAATTTGCATCCTGTAGCTCTAACTCCAAAACGTTCTGGGACACTGTAAAGTCCATGGAGAACAAGAGCACCTCCTCCCAGCTGCCCACTGCACTGAGGCTAGGTAACACGGTCACCACCGATAAATCCATGATAATCGAAAACTTCAACAAGCATTTCTCAACGGCTGGCCATGCCTTCCTCCTGGCTACTCCAACCTCGGCCAACATCTCCACCCCCCCCCCCCCCCGCCTCCCCAGCTTCTCTTTTACCCAAATCCAGATAGCAGATGTTCTGAAAGAGCTGCAAAACCTGGACCCATACAAATCAGCTGGGCTTGACAATCTGGATCCTCTATTTCTGAAACTATCCGCCGCCAAACTATCCAACCCCTATTACCAGCCTGTTCAACCCTCTTCAAAGGGGAGACACCATGGACCCAAACTGTTACAGACTTATATCCATCCTGCCCTGCTTATCTAAGGTCTTCGAAAGCCAAGTCAACAAATAGATCACTGACCATCTCGAATCCCACCGTACCAGTAAGACAGTACTGTGCAGCCGTCTTCATCGACCTGGCCAAGGCTTTCGACTCTGTCAATCACCATATTCTTATCGGCAGACTCAGTAGCCTCGGTTTTTCTAATGACTGCCTTGTCTGGTTCACTAACTACTTTGCAAACAGAGTTCAGTGTGTCAAATCGGAGGGCATGTTGTCCGGTCCTCTGGCAGTCTCTATGGGGTACCACGGGGTTCAATTCTCGGGCCAACTCTTTTCTCTGTATATATCAATGATATTGCTCTTGCTGCGGGCGATTCCCTGATCCACCTCTACGCAGACGACACCATTCTGTATACCTCTGGCCCTTCCTTGGACACTGTGCTATCTAACCTCAAAACGAGCTTCAATGCCATACAACACTCCTTCCGTGGCCTCCAACTGCTCTTAAACGCTAGTAAAACCAAATGCATGCTTTTCAACCGTTCGCTGCCTGCACCCGCACGCCCGACTAGCATCACCACCCTGGATGGTTCCGACCTAGAATTAGTGGACATCTATAAGTACCTAGGTGTCTGGCTAGATTGTAAACTCTCCTTCCAGACTCATATCAAATATCTCCAATCCAAAATCAAATCTAGAGTCGGCTTTCTATTTCACAACAAACCCTCCTCCACTCACGCCGCCAAACTTACCCTAGTAAAACTGACTATCCTACCGATCCTCGACTTCGGCGATGTCATCAACAAAATAGCTTCCAAAACTCTACTCAGCAAACCAGATGCAGTTTATCACAGTGCCTTCTGTTTTGTTACTAAAGTACCTTATACCACCCACCACTGCGACCTGTATGCTCTAGTCGGCTGGCCCTCGCTACATATTCGTCGCCAGACCCACTGGCTCCAGGTCATCTACAAGTCCATGCTAGGTAAAGCTCCGCCTTATCTCAGTTCACTGTTCACGATGGCAACACCCACCCATAGCACGCGCTCCAGCAGGTGTATCTCACTGATCATCCCTAAAGCCTACACCTCATTTGGCCGCCTTTCCTTCCAGTTCTCTGCTGCCTGTGACTGGAACGAATTGCAAAAATCGCTGAAGTTGGAGACTTTTATTTCCCTCAACAACTTTAAACATCTGCTATCTGAGCAGGTAACCGATCGCTGCAGCTGTACATAGTCCATCTGTAAATAGCCCACCCAAATTACCTACCTCATCCCCATACTGTTTTTATTTATTTACTTTTCTGTTCTTTTGCACACCAGTATCTCTACTTGCACATGATCATCTGATCATTTATCACTCCAGTGTTAATCTGCTAAATTGTAATTATTCGCTCCTATGGCCTATGTATTGCCTACCTCCTCATGTCTTTTGCACACAATGTATATAGACAATTTTTTTCTACTGTGTTATTGACTTGTTTATTGTTTACTCCATGTGTAACTCTGTGTTGTTGTCTGTTCACACTGCTATGCTTTATCTTGGCCAGGTCGCAGTTGTAAATGAGAACTTGTTCTCAACTAGCCTACCTGGTTAAATAAAGGTGAAATAAAATAAATAAATAAAAATGTATCGTATAGTATGTGTATGGCAGGCTTACAATGATGGCAAAAATACTACATTTGAGAGTGAACTGACCCTGGTGCTAGAGGGGGTACACAGCTGGAGGTTGAATGTTTGAAGGGACACAGGACTATAAAAAGTTTGAGAACCACTGTGTTAGAGGATGTTAATGCATATACACAGCTAGCTAGATCATGATGAGTAGCAGGCTCTGTATTAGGGGATCAGTGGAATCACTCATGTTTATAGGCAGAAAGGCAGACAGAGAGCCAGACAGGCAGACATACAGACTGAATCACAGACAGGCAGACCGGCAACTGACAGGGCTATCTGACTGTGTTGTGTCTGATTTAGTCTGTCAAATGGTCCATACATTGTCCTCACTCCATCCTGGCCTGGCCGTCCCCACTCTGGCAGCGGAGGCTGGAGTTGTCTGTCTGGAGTGGCGGAGCAGAGAGCAGAGCCGGAGACATGTCGTTAAGACGGGGTCACTGACAGACTGTTTTTAATCTTTTCTGTTCCACTTTGATCTAGGAGACTTCAGAGGAAGCTGCTCCAATCATCACACAGACGTTTTAAAGGGCTGCAATTAGGGGCCAAATAGCTGGACTATTTATCAGGGTCTTTCATGTTCCACTATTTTATTTAATGAAAGCCATCGATTGTCCCTGTGGTGCCTACAGAGCCCGGCCACCTATTGCCTGTTGTTGTGTTGCTCTGTAAATATAGGCAGGCCATTAATCCAACAGTGAGTAAGTGGAGAGAGGAACAGAAGGTTTTTACATTTAGAAACAACGGATGTTAGAAACAACTGAATTTTGGACTAGGGATCCATGGACAAAGTTCAGATGGTGCAGTACAATACAATGTAATATTATTTATGCACAAGATATGGGCCTGGGAGGCTCACTGGGATATTGATATCCACAGTACTCTATCCATGACACATTTTTTAAACTCAATTCTTCTTTTATTCCCCCAAAATATTGTCTTGAACATAAGTACACTGTAATTTAAGCTTTATACTGCAAAATGTTCTCACTGCCCTATGGCAAAATGTGGAATCCTTTATAGATAGTTAAAGCCCCATGCACTCTTAAAGCCCCATGCACTCTTAAAGCCCCATGCACTCTTAAAGCCCCATGCACTCTTAAAGCCCCATGCACTCTTAAAGCCCCATGCACTCTTAAAGCCCCATGCACTCTTAAAGCCCCATGCACTCTTAAAGCCCCATGCACTCTTTAACATTTCATTTTTAAATCATCACTGTATGTAATAAAATCACCCGCTTACCCATTCAAAGTAGGAAGATACATATGCAAATGATAGATGACTGGTCATTGGTCAGAACAATCAGATCTGATTGTGATGGCCTTGGGCCAAAAACTCCATCCCACCCGAACAGGCTGAAATGTACCCTAAAAGGGCATTAACATACTCTTCACAATTTCAGAGTGCTAGTTCGACCTCATAGTGTGGAAATATATTTTTAAAATGGATGCACTGCCCCTTTTTAATTGCACTGCCCCTTTAAGTAGGAGTTGTGTTATGATATTATGAAGGGGGTCCCTGGTGAATTTGCTCTCACAAAACGGGTCCCCGACACAAAACGTTTGGGAAATCCTGCTCTAATAGACAGAGAGAGGGAGGACATACAAGAGGACAGATGGACTGACGGACAGAAAGACAAATACTACTTTCAAAGAGTTACTTGTCTAACAGAACACAGAGGGTGTTCTTTAATGGAAGCCTCTCCGACATAATCCAGGTAGAGTCAGACATTCCCCATGGCAGCTATCTAGGCTCCTTACTATTTTCCATCTTTACTGATGACCTGCCACTGGCACTGAGTAAAGCCTATGTGTCCATCTATGCTGATGACTCAATACTGCACATGTCAGCTACCACAGCAAGTGAAATCACTGCAACACTTAACAAAGAGCTACAGTCAGTTTCAGAATGGGTCGCAAGAAATAAGCTGGTCCTAAATATTTCAGAAAACGTATTTGGGACAAATCATTCACTAAACCCTAAACCTCAACTAAACATTGTAATGAATAATGTGGAAATTGAGCAAGTTGAGATGACTAAACTACTTGTTGTAACATACTTGTTGTAACTGTCATAGTCAAAACATATTGATTGACGCAACGGTAGCTAAAATGGGGAGAGGTCTGTCCATAATAAAGCACAACTCTGCTTTCTTGACTTCTCTATCAACAAAATAAGTCCTACATGCCCTAGTTTTGTTGCAACTGTACTACTGTCCAGTCATATAGTCAAGTGCCACAAAGAGGGACGTAGTCGAATTACAATTGGCTCAGAACAGAGCAGCACAGCTGGCACGGAGAGCCAGCATTGATAATATGCATGTCAACCTCTCCTGGCTCAGGGTGGAGGACATTGACTGCATCACTGCTTGTCTTTGTGAGAGGTATTGACAGGTTGAAATCACGAGATGTCTGTTTAAGCGACTATTGCACAGCTCAGACACCCATGCATACCCCACAAGACATGCCACCAGAGTCCCCAAGTCCAAAACAGACTACGGGAAACGCACAGTACTACATAGAGCCATGGAACTCTATTCCACATCATGTAACTCAGTCAAGCAGTGAAATCAGAAAACCCCCAGATAAAACAACACCTTAAGGAAGAGCGGACTGTGAAGACACACACACACACACACACACACACACACACAACACACACACACACACACACACACACACACACATACACACACAAACACACACACACGCAGCATTCGCAAACACATGCTAACACACGCACTCTACACGCACACACATTTGTGTAAAGATTCTCGTCCTCCTCTTCTGAGGAGGAGTAGTAAGAAGGATCAGAGGGCCAATGCGCAGCGTGGTAAGTGTCCATATTGTATTTATTATATGAACAAAAAACAACGAGAACGAAACAAAACAGTCCTGAACGGTGAAATACAAAACACAGAACAGAAAATAATCACCCACGAAACACTGGTGGGAAAAGGATACCTAAGTATGATTTTCAATCAGAGACAACTAACGACACCTGCCTCTGATTGAGAACCATACCAGGCCAAACACAAAACACAACATAGAAAAACAAACATAGACTGCCCACCCCAACTCATGCCCTGACCATACTAAAACAAAGACAAAACAAAAGAACTAAGGTCAGAACGTGACAATTAGAATATTTATATTTTGCTGTAATATTGATTTTGTATTGTAGATATGTTATGGTAGAGTATTGTGTAATAATGTGTTATGTACTTTTTTATTGTATGTAATTGTGATTGGACCCCACCCAGGAAGAGTAGATGCTGCCCCGGAATCAATACCAAAAATATAAATATATATACAAAAAACGTACACAGGAGACAGCCCAGTCGCCAAAAAGACTACTGGCTAGTCAAAATGCCAGGAGCGCCGTCTGGGCTTCTATGTTTGTTTTTAGGAGAGGCTGCATGTTTTTTTTTACGCTCGGCTGGGGAGAGGAGGGAGCAAGCAGTACGCCAGGAGTGGAACAAATGGAACCAGTGAGTTGTGTGTTATTTACAGATGGCTACAAACCAAAGAGTCTACACTCTACATCTCAGCACAGACAGAGAAGAGAGAGGAGGCACATATACAGATCCACACGGAGACGTTCGTAGAACCACAGGCCTATACAGTGCAACACAGGCACACACACAGAGTGAGGCCGACTCCAGCAGAGCAGGGCAGGATGGGAGGCTACAGGTCTGACCACGGATTCATCTCCTACAGAGAGATCATCAGAGCCTATAACATCGCTGTGCAAATACACAACCCTCTGCTCCCTACCATGAGATCGACAACGAGACGGGGGGGAGAGAGTGACGGAGAGGGGGGAGACCGTGAGAGAAACAGAGAGAGATAGAGAGAGAAAGAGAGAAAGAATGAGAGAGGAAGAGTGAACAAGAAAAAGAGAACGAGAAAGAGAGAACAAGAGAAAGAAAGAGAGGGTGTTTTCCACGCATGAATGTGCAGGCCGGTTGCCGTGGAAACCCTAGCTGCATGGGATTATGAGCTGATTAGCTGGCCTCCTCATCGTCCCCCTCTCACTGGGGTGTGTGTGTATGTTGTGACACGCTCGGATGAACACACACACGCATGCACTTGGACGCACACACACACAGAAACACACCAGGCATGGTTTCCCACTGTCACCATCACAGGAGGCTGCTGAGGGGAGGACGGCTCATAATAGTGGCCGGAACAGAGCAAATGGAATGGTATCAAACAACCTGTCAAACATGTGTTTGATGTATTTGATACCATTCCACTTATACCGCTCCAGCCATTACCACGAGCCCGTCCTCCCCAAGTAAGGCGTCACCAACCTCCTGTGGTCACCATATCTATCTCTATGCCAATACTTTACCGTGTCAGTGTCTCAATCTCCCCCTCTATGTTGGGCTCTCTCTGCTCTGACTCACTCTTTCTCCCCCTCCCTCTCTCTCTCTCTCTTTTTCTCTCTCTCTCACTCCTGGTCTCTATCTCACCCCCCTCTCTCTCTCTCCCTCCATCGCTCTCTCTCTCTTCCTCCCCCTCTTTTCCTCTCTCTCTCTCTCTTTTCTCTCTCTGTGTGATGTTGTGGCCTGCTAATCTGAGCCTTATCTCAGTCCACACCTCTGCTCACATTCCCTCTCCACAGCTCCTTATCTGCCATCACTGTCAATCAGAACAGATCAGCCCCACTACCTACAGCTGAGCCCAGGCTACACCAGTCTCCCTCCCTCCCTCCACGATCTATCCTTCATATCACCCAGCCAACGGCATTCAACACAACTCACACAGACAGACAGACATCATGCAAGCACACAGACACATTTTCGAATACACAAACACACTCTCTCTCTCTCGCTCTCTCTCTCTCGCTCTCTTTCTCTCTCTCAAAAACTCACATTCACAGGCACACACACACACAAAAAAAATGGAACATTATGTCAGATCTAGGATGTTCCTCCTGCACAGTTCACCACGCCACTCCAATCACCCCGTCTGTCTGAGTGTCTACCTCTCACCCTGAGTTGAGTTTGATGATCCTCCACAGCCCATAAACACACATACACAGACACACACACACACACACTCCGGCCCACACACCACAGCCTGTCCAATCAGTAGCACTAATCCACAGTGCAGCCCTTAGTTAGTTCACAAGCCTCACCCAGAGGGCAGCTGCTCCACAGGAAAAACACAAATCCCTTTTGGGCAGGATTCATATTTTTAGGTGCTAGTGCTTTTATGTGAGGGCAGGTGTGCTCTGGATCCCTAATGCTGAAGTAATTGTAGATAATGGAGTTTAAAGGACAGCTGCTGATGCTGGTTTAAGTGGGATTTGGGTAGAGATTTATTGTGGAGGAAGCAGCGGATGGGTGAAATGTTGGAGAGGTTTCGGAGAGAGAGAGAAGGAGGGAGGTGGAGGTTGGGGGTCTAACTGCCTGGGCTTATCAGACTAGAAGGATAGAGAGGGAGAGAGAGAACGAAAGATGGGCAGCAGAGAACTTCTCTATCTTCTAGGTCAGTGTTTTCCAACTCCAGTCCTCCATTACCCCCAAAGGCACGCATTTTTATTGTAGCCCTGGACAAGCACACCTGGTTCAACTTGTCAACAAATCACCAAGCCCTCGATTAATTAAATCAGGTATGTTTGTCCGTGGCTACCAACATGAAGCCCACATCCAGGCTGTATCACATCTGGCTGTGATTGGGAGTCCCATAGGGCGGCTCACAATTGTCCCAGCGTCGTCCGGGTTTGGCCGGGGTAGGCCGTTATTGTAAATAAGAATTTGTTCTTAACTGACTTGCCTAATTAAATAAAGGTTAAATAAAATAAAATTATAAAAAATATATAAAAAATACCATAGTGTTTTTACGGACTGTAGTATACTGTAATATTTACTGTAGTGTTTTTGCGAACTGTACTATACTGTAGTATTTACTGTAGTGTTTTATGCTGACATTACTGTAGTATTTAAAAATGCTGTGTTTATTTATTATCTTTGACATAGCAATGGGGCTTTTCTCCTTGAGGAAACCTACTGAGCAAATGTTCCATAACCTGTATGTAGGTTGTACCGAGGTCTGAACTGCTCATTTCTGTCACCTGTAGGGAACACACAATATGGTCTATACTTGCCAATGTAGGTTTCTCACTTACAGGAGCCACAAATTGGGATATATTAAACACTGTAGTATATACTATCGTAATTACTGTAGTGTTTTTGCTAGGCACGTGGTTGTCAGTACATGGGACTTCATGTCCAACAGGCTGTTGTTAATGCCAGACACGTATGGTGTTTGAGAGCTTGCGCTTTGTATTCGCAGAGCAATCATTATACAATTTCTCCATTGAGGACATTTTTCGACATGGTATCTTGTAG